>NW_028276374.1:115000-137500 GCF_052056855.1 Sturnus vulgaris
TAGGGTTATTTGGGCTAGGGTTAGGGTTAGGGTTAGGGTTAGGGTTAGGGTTAGGGTTAGGGTTATGGTTAGTTGGGTTTGGGTAATGGTTAGGGTTATTTTGGTAAAGGTTAGGCTTATGGTTAGTGTTAGGGCTAGTTGGTTTAGGGTTAGGGTTAGGGTTATTTGGTTTAGGTTTAGGTTTAGGGTCAGGGTTAGGGTTAGGGTTAGGGTTATTTGGGCTAGGGTTAGGGTTAGGGTTAGGGTTAGGGTTAGGGTTAGTTGGGTTAGGGTTATGGTTAGGGTTATTTTGGTAAAGGTTAGGCTTATGGTTAGTGTTAGGGCTAGTTGGTTTAGGGTTAGGGTTAGGGTTATTTGGTTTAGGGTTAGGTTTAGGGTCAGGGTTAGGGTTAGGGTTTAGGGTTATTTGGGCTAGGGTTAGGGTTAGGGTTAGGGTTAGGGTTAGGGTTAGGGTTAGGGTTAGGGTTAGGGTTAGGGTTAGGGTTAGGGTTATGGTTAGTTGGGTTTGGGTAATGGTTAGGGTTATTTTGGTAAAGGTTAGGCTTATGGTTAGTGTTAGGGCTAGTTGGTTTAGGGTTAGGGTTAGGGTTATTTGGTTTAGGTTTAGGTTTAGGGTCAGGGTTAGGGTTAGGGTTAGGGTTATTTGGGCTAGGGTTAGGGTTAGGGTTAGGGTTAGGGTTAGGCTTATGGTTAGTTGGGTTAGGGTTATGGTTAGGGTTATTTTGGTAAAGGTTAGGCTTATGGTTAGTGTTAGGGCTAGTTGGTTTAGGGTTAGGGTTAGGGTTATTTGGGCTAGGGTTCTGGTTAGGGTTAGGGTTAGGGTTAGGGTTATGGTTAGTTGGGTTTGGGTTATGGTTAGGGTTATTTTGGTAAAGGTTAGGCTTATGGTTAGTGTTAGGGCTAGTTGGTTTAGGGTTAGGGTTAGGGTTATTTGGTTTAGGGTTAGGTTTAGGGTCAGGGTTAGGGTTAGGGTTAGGGTTATTTGGGCTAGGGTTAGGGTTAGGGTTAGGGTTAGGGTTAGGGTTAGTTGGGTTAGGGTTATGGTTAGGGTTATTTTGGTAAAGGTTAGGCTTATGGTTAGTGTTAGGGCTAGTTGGTTTAGGGTTAGGGTTAGGGTTATTTGGTTTAGGGTTAGGTTTAGGGTCAGGGTTAGGGTTAGGGTTTAGGGTTATTTGGGCTAGGGTTAGGGTTAGGGTTAGGGTTAGGGTTAGGGTTAGGGTTAGGGTTAGGGTTAGGGTTAGGGTTAGGGTTAGGGTTAGGGTTAGGGTTATGGTTAGTTGGGTTTGGGTAATGGTTAGGGTTATTTTGGTAAAGGTTAGGCTTATGGTTAGTGTTAGGGCTAGTTGGTTTAGGGTTAGGGTTAGGGTTATTTGGTTTAGGTTTAGGTTTAGGGTCAGGGTTAGGGTTAGGGTTAGGGTTATTTGGGCTAGGGTTAGGGTTAGGGTTAGGGTTAGGGTTAGGCTTATGGTTAGTTGGGTTAGGGTTATGGTTAGGGTTATTTTGGTAAAGGTTAGGCTTATGGTTAGTGTTAGGGCTAGTTGGTTTAGGGTTAGGGTTAGGGTTATTTGGGCTAGGGTTCTGGTTAGGGTTAGGGTTAGGGTTAGGGTTATGGTTAGTTGGGTTTGGGTTATGGTTAGGGTTATTTTGGTAAAGGTTAGGCTTATGGTTAGTGTTAGGGCTAGTTGGTTTAGGGTTAGGGTTAGGGTTATTTGGTTTAGGGTTAGGTTTAGGGTCAGGGTTAGGGTTAGGGTTAGGGTTATTTGGGCTAGGGTTAGGGTTAGGGTTAGGGTTAGGGTTAGGGTTAGTTGGGTTAGGGTTATGGTTAGGGTTATTTTGGTAAAGGTTAGGCTTATGGTTAGTGTTAGGGCTAGTTGGTTTAGGGTTAGGTTTACGGTCAGGGTTAGGGTTTGGGTTTAGGGTTATTTGGGCTAGGGTTAGGGTTAGGGTTAGGGTTAGGGTTAGGGTTAGGGTTAGGGTTAGGGTTAGGGTTAGGGTTAGTTGGGTTAGGGTTATGGTTAGGGTTATTTTGGTAAAGGTTAGGCTTATGGTTAGTGTTAGGGCTAGTTGGTTTAGGGTTAGGGTTAGGGTTATTTGGTTTAGGGTTAGGTTTAGGGTCAGGGTTAGGGTTAGGGTTTAGGGTTATTTGGGCTAGGGTTAGGGTTAGGGTTAGGGTTAGGGTTAGGGTTAGGGTTAGGGTTAGGGTTAGGGTTAGGGTTAGGGTTAGGGTTATGGTTAGTTGGGTTTGGGTAATGGTTAGGGTTATTTTGGTAAAGGTTAGGCTTATGGTTAGTGTTAGGGCTAGTTGGTTTAGGGTTAGGGTTAGGGTTATTTGGTTTAGGTTTAGGTTTAGGGTCAGGGTTAGGGTTAGGGTTAGGGTTATTTGGGCTAGGGTTAGGGTTAGGGTTAGGGTTAGGGTTAGGCTTATGGTTAGTTGGGTTAGGGTTATGGTTAGGGTTATTTTGGTAAAGGTTAGGCTTATGGTTAGTGTTAGGGCTAGTTGGTTTAGGGTTAGGGTTAGGGTTATTTGGGCTAGGGTTCTGGTTAGGGTTAGGGTTAGGGTTAGGGTTATGGTTAGTTGGGTTTGGGTTATGGTTAGGGTTATTTTGGTAAAGGTTAGGCTTATGGTTAGTGTTAGGGCTAGTTGGTTTAGGGTTAGGGTTAGGGTTATTTGGTTTAGGGTTAGGTTTAGGGTCAGGGTTAGGGTTAGGGTTAGGGTTATTTGGGCTAGGGTTAGGGTTAGGGTTAGGGTTAGGGTTAGGGTTAGTTGGGTTAGGGTTATGGTTAGGGTTATTTTGGTAAAGGTTAGGCTTATGGTTAGTGTTAGGGCTAGTTGGTTTAGGGTTAGGTTTACGGTCAGGGTTAGGGTTTGGGTTTAGGGTTATTTGGGCTAGGGTTAGGGTTAGGGTTAGGGTTAGGGTTAGGGTTAGGGTTAGGGTTAGGGTTAGGGTTAGGGTTAGGGTTATGGTTAGTTGGGTTTGGGTTATGGTTAGGGTTATTTTGGTAAAGGTTAGGCTTATGGTTAGTGTTAGGGCTAGTTGGTTTAGGGTTAGGGTTAGGGTTATTTGGTTTAGGTTTAGGTTTAGGGTCAGGGTTAGGGTTAGGGTTAGGGTTATTTGGGCTAGGGTTAGGGTTAGGGTTAGGGTTAGGGTTAGGGTTAGGGTTAGGGTTAGGGTTAGGTTTAGGGTTACTTGGGTTAGGGTTATGGTTAGGGTTATTTTGGTAAAGGTTAGGCTTATGGTTAGTGTTAGGGCTAGTTGGTTTAGGGTTAGGGTTAGGGTTATTTGGTTTAGGTTTAGGTTTAGTGTCAGGGTTAGGGTTAGGGTTAGGGTTATTTGGGCTAGGGTTAGGGTTAGGGTTAGGGTTAGGGTTAGGGTTAGGGTTAGTTGGGTTAGGGTTATGGTTAGGGTTATTTTGGTAAAGGTTAGGCTTATGGTTAGTGTTAGGGCTAGTTGGTTTAGGGTTAGGGTTAGGGTTATTTGGTTTAGGGTTAGGTTTAGGGTCAGGGTTAGGGTTAGGGTTAGGGTTATTTGGGCTAGGGTTAGGGTTAGGGTTAGGGTTAGGGTTAGGGTTATGGTTATGGTTAGTTGGGTTTGGGTTATGGTTAGGGTTATTTTGGTAAAGGTTAGGCTTATGGTTAGTGTTAGGGCTAGTTGGTTTAGGGTTAGGGTTAGGGTTATTTGGTTTAGGGTTAGGTTTAGGGTCAGGGTTAGGGTTAGGGTTAGGGTTATTTGGGCTAGGGTTAGGGTTAGGGTTAGGGTTAGGGTTAGGGTTATGGTTAGTTGGGTTTGGGTAATGGTTAGGGTTATTTTGGTAAAGGTTAGGCTTATGGTTAGTGTTAGGGCTAGTTGGTTTAGGGTTAGGGTTAGGGTTATTTGGTTTAGGTTTAGGTTTAGGGTCAGGGTTAGGGTTAGGGTTAGGGTTATTTGGGCTAGGGTTAGGGTTAGGGTTAGGGTTAGGGTTAGGGTTAGGGTTAGTTGGGTTAGGGTTATGGTTAGGGTTATTTTGGTAAAGGTTAGGCTTATGGTTAGTGTTAGGGCTAGTTGGTTTAGGGTTAGGGTTAGGGTTATTTGGTTTAGGTTTAGGTTTAGTGTCAGGGTTAGGGTTAGGGTTATGGTTATTTGGGCTAGGGTTAGGGTTAGGGTTAGGGTTAGGGTTAGGGTTAGGGTTAGTTGGGTTAGGGTTATGGTTAGGGTTATTTTGGTAAAGGTTAGGCTTATGGTTAGTGTTAGGGCTAGTTGGTTTAGGGTTAGGGTTAGGGTTATTTGGTTTAGGTTTAGGTTTAGGGTCAGGGTTAGGGTTAGGGTTAGGGTTATTTGGGCTAGGGTTAGGGTTAGGGTTAGGGTTAGGGTTAGGGTTAGGGTTAGGGTTAGGGTTAGGGTTAGGGTTAGTTGGGTTTGGGTTATGGTTAGGGTTATTTTGGTAAAGGTTAGGCTTATGGTTAGTGTTAGGGCTAGTTGGTTTATGGTTAGGGTTAGGGTTATTTGGTTTAGGGTTAGGTTTAGGGTCAGGGTTAGGGTTAGGGTTAGGGTTATTTGGGCTAGGGTTAGGGTTAGGGTTAGGGTTAGGGTTAGGGTTAGGGTTAGGGTTAGGGTTAGGGTTATGGTTAGTTGGGTTTGGGTTATGGTTAGGGTTATTTTGGTAAAGGGTAGGCTTATGGTTAGTGTTAGGGCTAGTTGGTTTAGGGTTAGGGTTAGGGTTATTTGGTTTAGGGTTAGGTTTAGGGTCAGGGTTAGGGTTAGGGTTAGGGTTATTTGGGCTAGGGTTAGGGTTAGGGTTAGGGTTAGGGTTAGGGTTATGGTTAGTTGGGTTTGGGTTATGGTTAGGGTTATTTTGGTAAAGGTTAGGCTTATGGTTAGTGTTAGGGCTAGTTGGTTTAGGGTTAGGGTTAGGGTTATTTGGTTTAGGTTTATGTTTAGGGTCAGGGTTAGGGTTAGGGTTAGGGTTATTTGGGCTAGGGTTAGGGTTAGGGTTAGGGTTAGGGTTAGGGTTAGGGTTAGGGTTAGGGTTAGGGTTAGTTGGGTTAGGGTTATGGTTAGGGTTATTTTGGTAAAGGTTAGGCTTATGGTTAGTGTTAGGGCTAGTTGGTTTAGGGTTAGGGTTAGGGTTATTTGGTTTAGGGTTAGGTTTAGGGTCAGGGTTAGGGTTAGGGTTAGGGTTATTTGGGCTAGGGTTAGGGTTAGGGTTAGGGTTAGGGTTAGGGTTATGGTTAGTTGGGTTTGGGTAATGGTTAGGGTTATTTTGGTAAAGGTTAGGCTTATGGTTAGTGTTAGGGCTAGTTGGTTTAGGGTTAGGGTTAGGGTTATTTGGTTTAGGTTTAGGTTTAGGGTCAGGGTTAGGGTTAGGGTTAGGGTTATTTGGGCTAGGGTTAGGGTTAGGGTTAGTTGGGTTTGGGTTATGGTTAGGGTTATTTTGGTAAAGGTTAGGCTTATGGTTAGTGTTAGGGCTAGTTGGTTTAGGGTTAGGGTTAGGGTTATTTGGTTTAGGTTTAGGTTTAGTGTCAGGGTTAGGGTTAGGGTTAGGGTTATTTGGGCTAGGGTTAGGGTTAGGGTTAGGGTTAGGGTTAGGGTTAGGGTTAGGGTTATGGTTAGTTGGGTTTGGGTAATGGTTAGGGTTATTTTGGTAAAGGTTAGGCTTATGGTTAGTGTTAGGGCTAGTTGGTTTAGGGTTAGGGTTAGGGTTATTTGGTTTAGGGTTAGGTTTAGGGTCAGGGTTAGGGTTAGGGTTAGGGTTATTTGGGCTAGGGTTAGGGTTAGGGTTAGGGTTAGGGTTAGGGTTAGGGTTATGGTTAGTTGGGTTTTGGTTATGGTTAGGGTTATTTTGGTAAAGGTTAGGCTTATGGTTAGTGTTAGGGCTAGTTGGTTTAGGGTTAGGGTTAGGGTTATTTGGTTTAGGGTTACGTTTAGGGTCAGGGTTAGGGTTAGGGTTAGGGTTATTTGGGCTAGGGTTAGGGTTAGGGTTAGGGTTAGGGTTAGGGTTAGGGTTATGGTTAGTTGGGTTTGGGTAATGGTTAGGGTTATTTTGGTAAAGGTTAGGCTTATGGTTAGTGTTAGGGCTAGTTGGTTTAGGGTTAGGGTTAGGGTTATTTGGTTTAGATTTAGGTTTAGGGTGAGGGTTAGGGTTAGGGTTAGGGTTATTTGGGCTAGGGTTAGGGTTAGGGTTAGGGTTAGGGTTAGGGTTAGGGTTAGGGTTAGGGTTAGGGTTATGGTTAGTTGGGTTTGGGTTATGGTTAGGGTTATTTTGGTAAAGGTTAGGCTTATGGTTAGTGTTAGGGCTAGTTGGTTTAGGGTTAGGGTTAGGGTTAGGGTTAGGGTTAGGGTTAGGGTTAGGGTTAGGGTTAGGGTTAGGGTTAGGGTTAGGGTTAGGGTTAGGGTTAGGGTTAGGGTTAGGGTTAGGGTTAGTTGGGTTAGGGTTATGGTTAGGGTTATTTTGGTAAAGGTTAGGCTTATGGTTAGTGTTAGGGCTAGTTGGTTTAGGGTTAGGGTTAGGGTTATTTGGTTTAGGGTTAGGTTTAGGGTCAGGGTTAGGGTTAGGGTTAGGGTTATTTGGGCTAGGGTTAGGGTTAGGGTTAGGGTTAGGGTTAGGGTTATGGTTAGTTGGGTTTGGGTAATGGTTAGGGTTATTTTGGTAAAGGTTAGGCTTATGGTTAGTGTTAGGGCTAGTTGGTTTAGGGTTAGGGTTAGGGTTATTTGGTTTAGGTTTAGGTTTAGGGTCAGGGTTAGGGTTAGGGTTAGGGTTATTTGGGCTAGGGTTAGGGTTAGGGTTAGGGTTAGGGTTAGGGTTAGTTGGGTTAGGGTTATGGTTAGGGTTATTTTGGTAAAGGTAAGGCTTATGGTTAGTGTTAGGGCTAGTTGGTTTAGGGTTAGGGTTAGGGTTATTTGGTTTAGGGTTAGGTTTAGGGTCAGGGTTAGGGTTAGGGTTTAGGGTTATTTGGGCTAGGGTTAGGGTTAGGGTTAGGGTTAGGGTTAGGGTTAGGGTTAGGGTTAGGGTTAGGGTTAGGGTTAGGGTTATGATTAGTTGGGTTAGGGTTATGGTTAGGGTTATTTTGGTAAAGGTTAGGCGTATGGTTAGTGTTAGGGCTAGTTGGTTTAGGGTTAGGGTTAGGGTTATTTGGTTTAGGTTTAGGTTTAGGGTCAGGGTTAGGGTTAGGGTTAGGGTTATTTGGGCTAGGGTTAGGGTTAGGGTTAGGGTTAGTGTTAGGGTTATGGTTAGTTGGGTTAGGGTTATGGTTAGGGTTATTTTGGTAAAGGTTAGGCTTATGGTTAGTGTTAGGGCTAGTTGGTTTAGGGTTAGGGTTAGGGTTATTTGGTTTAGGGTTAGGTTTAGGGTCAGGGTTAGGGTTAGGGTTAGGGTTATTTGGGCTAGGGTTCTGGTTAGGGTTAGGGTTAGGGTTAGGGTTATGGTTAGTTGGGTTTGGGTTATGGTTAGGGTTATTTTGGTAAAGGTTAGGCTTATGGTTAGTGTTAGGGCTAGTTGGTTTAGGGTTAGGGTTAGGGTTATTTGGTTTAGGGTTAGGTTTAGGGTCAGGGTTAGGGTTAGGGTTAGGGTTATTTGGGCTAGGGTTAGGGTTAGGGTTAGGGTTAGGGTTAGGGTTAGGGTTAGGGTTAGGGTTAGGGTTAGTTGGGTTAGGGTTATGGTTAGGGTTATTTTGGTAAAGGTTAGGCTTATGGTTAGTGTTAGGGCTAGTTGGTTTAGGGTTAGGGTTAGGGTTATTTGGTTTAGGTTTAGGTTTAGTGTCAGGGTTAGGGTTAGGGTTAGGGTTATTTGGGCTAGGGTTAGGGTTAGGGTTAGGGTTAGGGTTAGGGTTAGGGTTAGTTGGGTTAGGGTTATGGTTAGGGTTATTTTGGTAAAGGTTAGGCTTATGGTTAGTGTTAGGGCTAGTTGGTTTAGGGTTAGGGTTAGGGTTATTTGGTTTAGGGTTAGGTTTAGGGTCAGGGTTAGGGTTAGGGTTAGGGTTATTTGGGCTAGGGTTAGGGTTAGGGTTAGGGTTAGGGTTAGGGTTATGGTTATGGTTAGTTGGGTTTGGGTTATGGTTAGGGTTATTTTGGTAAAGGTTAGGCTTATGGTTAGTGTTAGGGCTAGTTGGTTTAGGGTTAGGGTTAGGGTTATTTGGTTTAGGGTTAGGTTTAGGGTCAGGGTTAGGGTTAGGGTTAGGGTTATTTGGGCTAGGGTTAGGGTTAGGGTTAGGGTTAGGGTTAGGGTTATGGTTAGTTGGGTTTGGGTAATGGTTAGGGTTATTTTGGTAAAGGTTAGGCTTATGGTTAGTGTTAGGGCTAGTTGGTTTAGGGTTAGGGTTAGGGTTATTTGGTTTAGGTTTAGGTTTAGGGTCAGGGTTAGGGTTAGGGTTAGGGTTATTTGGGCTAGGGTTAGGGTTAGGGTTAGGGTTAGGGTTAGGGTTAGGGTTAGTTGGGTTAGGGTTATGGTTAGGGTTATTTTGGTAAAGGTTAGGCTTATGGTTAGTGTTAGGGCTAGTTGGTTTAGGGTTAGGGTTAGGGTTATTTGGTTTAGGTTTAGGTTTAGGGTCAGGGTTAGGGTTAGGGTTATGGTTATTTGGGCTAGGGTTAGGGTTAGGGTTAGGGTTAGGGTTAGGGTTAGGGTTAGTTGGGTTTGGGTTATGGTTAGGGTTATTTTGGTAAAGGTTAGGCTTATGGTTAGTGTTAGGGCTAGTTGGTTTAGGGTTAGGGTTAGGGTTATTTGGTTTAGGGTTAGGTTTAGGGTCAGGGTTAGGGTTAGGGTTAGGGTTATTTGGGCTAGGGTTAGGGTTAGGGTTAGGGTTAGGGTTAGGGTTAGGGTTAGGGTTAGGGTTAGGGTTAGGGTTAGTTGGGTTTGGGTTATGGTTAGGGTTATTTTGGTAAAGGTTAGGCTTATGGTTAGTGTTAGGGCTAGTTGGTTTAGGGTTAGGGTTAGGGTTATTTGGTTTAGGGTTAGGTTTAGGGTCAGGGTTAGGGTTAGGGTTAGGGTTATTTGGGCTAGGGTTAGGGTTAGGGTTAGGGTTAGGGTTAGGGTTAGGGTTATGGTTAGTTGGGTTTGGGTTATGGTTAGGGTTATTTTGGTAAAGGTTAGGCTTATGGTTAGTGTTAGGGCTAGTTGGTTTAGGGTTAGGGTTAGGGTTATTTGGTTTAGGTTTAGGTTTAGTGTCAGGGTTAGGGTTAGGGTTAGGGTTATTTGGGCTAGGGTTAGGGTTAGGGTTAGGGTTAGGGTTAGGGTTAGGGTTAGGGTTAGGGTTAGGGTTAGGGTTATGGTTAGTTGGGTTTGGGTAATGGTTAGGGTTATTTTGGTAAAGGTTAGGCTTATGGTTAGTGTTAGGGCTAGTTGGTTTAGGGTTAGGGTTAGGGTTATTTGGTTTAGGGTTAGGTTTAGGGTCAGGGTTAGGGTTAGGGTTATTTGGGCTAGGGTTAGGGTTAGGGTTAGGGTTAGGGTTAGGGTTAGGGTTATGGTTAGTTGGGTTTTGGTTATGGTTAGGGTTATTTTGGTAAAGGTTAGGCTTATGGTTAGTGTTAGGGCTAGTTGGTTTAGGGTTAGGGTTAGGGTTATTTGGTTTAGGGTTACGTTTAGGGTCAGGGTTAGGGTTAGGGTTAGGGTTATTTGGGCTAGGGTTAGGGTTAGGGTTAGGGTTAGGGTTAGGGTTAGGGTTAGGGTTATGGTTAGTTGGGTTTGGGTAATGGTTAGGGTTATTTTGGTAAAGGTTAGGCTTATGGTTAGTGTTAGGGCTAGTTGGTTTAGGGTTAGGGTTAGGGTTATTTGGTTTAGATTTAGGTTTAGGGTGAGGGTTAGGGTTAGGGTTAGGGTTATTTGGGCTAGGGTTAGGGTTAGGGTTAGGGTTAGGGTTAGGGTTAGGGTTAGGGTTAGGGTTAGGGTTAGGGTTATGGTTAGTTGGGTTTGGGTTATGGTTAGGGTTATTTTGGTAAAGGTTAGGCTTATGGTTAGTGTTAGGGCTAGTTGGTTTAGGGTTAGGGTTAGGGTTATTTGGTTTAGGGTTAGGTTTAGGGTCAGGGTTAGGGTTAGGGTTAGGGTTATTTGGGCTAGGGTTAGGGTTAGGGTTAGGGTTATGGTTAGTTGGGTTTGGGTTATGGTTAGGGTTATTTTGGTAAAGGTTAGGCTTATGGTTAGTGTTAGGGCTAGTTGGTTTAGGGTTAGGGTTAGGGTTATTTGGTTTAGGGTTAGGTTTAGGGTCAGGGTTAGGGTTAGGGTTAGGCTTATTTGGGCTAGGGTTAGGGTTAGGGTTAGGGTTAGGGTTAGGGTTAGGGTTAGGGTTAGGGTTATGGTTAGTTGGGTTTGGGTAATGGTTAGGGTTATTTTGGTAAAGGTTAGGCTTATGGTTAGTGTTAGGGCTAGTTGGTTTAGGGTTAGGGTTAGGGTTATTTGGTTTAGGGTTAGGTTTAGGGTCAGGGTTAGGGTTAGGGTTAGGGTTATTTGGGCTAGGGTTAGGGTTAGGGTTAGGGTTAGGGTTAGGGTTAGGGTTAGGGTTAGGGTTAGGGTTAGTTGGGTTAGGGTTATGGTTAGGGTTATTTTGGTAAAGGTTAGGCTTATGGTTAGTGTTAGGGCTAGTTGGTTTAGGGTTAGGGTTAGGGTTATTTGGTTTAGGTTTAGGTTTAGTGTCAGGGTTAGGGTTAGGGTTAGGGTTATTTGGGCTAGGGTTAGGGTTAGGGTTAGGGTTAGGGTTAGGGTTAGGGTTAGTTGGGTTAGGGTTATGGTTAGGGTTATTTTGGTAAAGGTTAGGCTTATGGTTAGTGTTAGGGCTAGTTGGTTTAGGGTTAGGGTTAGGGTTATTTGGTTTAGGGTTAGGTTTAGGGTCAGGGTTAGGGTTAGGGTTAGGGTTATTTGGGCTAGGGTTAGGGTTAGGGTTAGGGTTAGGGTTAGGGTTATGGTTATGGTTAGTTGGGTTTGGGTTATGGTTAGGGTTATTTTGGTAAAGGTTAGGCTTATGGTTAGTGTTAGGGCTAGTTGGTTTAGGGTTAGGGTTAGGGTTATTTGGTTTAGGGTTAGGTTTAGGGTCAGGGTTAGGGTTAGGGTTAGGGTTATTTGGGCTAGGGTTAGGGTTAGGGTTAGGGTTAGGGTTAGGGTTATGGTTAGTTGGGTTTGGGTAATGGTTAGGGTTATTTTGGTAAAGGTTAGGCTTATGGTTAGTGTTAGGGCTAGTTGGTTTAGGGTTAGGGTTAGGGTTATTTGGTTTAGGTTTAGGTTTAGGGTCAGGGTTAGGGTTAGGGTTAGGGTTATTTGGGCTAGGGTTAGGGTTAGGGTTAGGGTTAGGGTTAGGGTTAGGGTTAGTTGGGTTAGGGTTATGGTTAGGGTTATTTTGGTAAAGGTTAGGCTTATGGTTAGTGTTAGGGCTAGTTGGTTTAGGGTTAGGGTTAGGGTTATTTGGTTTAGGTTTAGGTTTAGTGTCAGGGTTAGGGTTAGGGTTATGGTTATTTGGGCTAGGGTTAGGGTTAGGGTTAGGGTTAGGGTTAGGGTTAGGGTTAGTTGGGTTAGGGTTATGGTTAGGGTTATTTTGGTAAAGGTTAGGCTTATGGTTAGTGTTAGGGCTAGTTGGTTTAGGGTTAGGGTTAGGGTTATTTGGTTTAGGTTTAGGTTTAGGGTCAGGGTTAGGGTTAGGGTTAGGGTTATTTGGGCTAGGGTTAGGGTTAGGGTTAGGGTTAGGGTTAGGGTTAGGGTTAGGGTTAGGGTTAGGGTTAGGGTTAGTTGGGTTTGGGTTATGGTTAGGGTTATTTTGGTAAAGGTTAGGCTTATGGTTAGTGTTAGGGCTAGTTGGTTTATGGTTAGGGTTAGGGTTATTTGGTTTAGGGTTAGGTTTAGGGTCAGGGTTAGGGTTAGGGTTAGGGTTATTTGGGCTAGGGTTAGGGTTAGGGTTAGGGTTAGGGTTAGGGTTAGGGTTAGGGTTAGGGTTAGGGTTAGGGTTATGTTTAGTTGGGTTTGGGTTATGGTTAGGGTTATTTTGGTAAAGGGTAGGCTTATGGTTAGTGTTAGGGCTAGTTGGTTTAGGGTTAGGGTTAGGGTTATTTGGTTTAGGGTTAGGTTTAGGGTCAGGGTTAGGGTTAGGGTTAGGGTTATTTGGGCTAGGGTTAGGGTTAGGGTTAGGGTTAGGGTTAGGGTTATGGTTAGTTGGGTTTGGGTTATGGTTAGGGTTATTTTGGTAAAGGTTAGGCTTATGGTTAGTGTTAGGGCTAGTTGGTTTAGGGTTAGGGTTAGGGTTATTTGGTTTAGGTTTATGTTTAGGGTCAGGGTTAGGGTTAGGGTTAGGGTTATTTGGGCTAGGGTTAGGGTTAGGGTTAGGGTTAGGGTTAGGGTTAGGGTTAGGGTTAGGGTTAGGGTTAGTTGGGTTAGGGTTATGGTTAGGGTTATTTTGGTAAAGGTTAGGCTTATGGTTAGTGTTAGGGCTAGTTGGTTTAGGGTTAGGGTTAGGGTTATTTGGTTTAGGGTTAGGTTTAGGGTCAGGGTTAGGGTTAGGGTTAGGGTTATTTGGGCTAGGGTTAGGGTTAGGGTTAGGGTTAGGGTTAGGGTTATGGTTAGTTGGGTTTGGGTAATGGTTAGGGTTATTTTGGTAAAGGTTAGGCTTATGGTTAGTGTTAGGGCTAGTTGGTTTAGGGTTAGGGTTAGGGTTATTTGGTTTAGGTTTAGGTTTAGGGTCAGGGTTAGGGTTAGGGTTAGGGTTATTTGGGCTAGGGTTAGGGTTAGGGTTAGTTGGGTTTGGGTTATGGTTAGGGTTATTTTGGTAAAGGTTAGGCTTATGGTTAGTGTTAGGGCTAGTTGGTTTAGGGTTAGGGTTAGGGTTATTTGGTTTAGGTTTAGGTTTAGTGTCAGGGTTAGGGTTAGGGTTAGGGTTATTTGGGCTAGGGTTAGGGTTAGGGTTAGGGTTAGGGTTAGGGTTAGGGTTAGGGTTAGGGTTATGGTTAGTTGGGTTTGGGTAATGGTTAGGGTTATTTTGGTAAAGGTTAGGCTTATGGTTAGTGTTAGGGCTAGTTGGTTTAGGGTTAGGGTTAGGGTTATTTGGTTTAGGGTTAGGTTTAGGGTCAGGGTTAGGGTTAGGGTTAGGGTTATTTGGGCTAGGGTTAGGGTTAGGGTTAGGGTTAGGGTTAGGGTTAGGGTTATGGTTAGTTGGGTTTTGGTTATGGTTAGG
This sequence comes from Sturnus vulgaris, assembly GCF_052056855.1. Classification (NCBI taxonomy): domain Eukaryota; kingdom Metazoa; phylum Chordata; class Aves; order Passeriformes; family Sturnidae; genus Sturnus; species Sturnus vulgaris. The sequence goes on from NW_028276374.1 coordinate 128,115, forward strand.
GTTATTTTGGTAAAGGTTAGGCTTATGGTTAGTGTTAGGGCTAGTTGGTTTAGGGTTAGGGTTAGGGTTATTTGGTTTAGGGTTACGTTTAGGGTCAGGGTTAGGGTTAGGGTTAGGGTTATTTGGGCTAGGGTTAGGGTTAGGGTTAGGGTTAGGGTTAGGGTTAGGGTTATGGTTAGTTGGGTTTGGGTAATGGTTAGGGTTATTTTGGTAAAGGTTAGGCTTATGGTTAGTGTTAGGGCTAGTTGGTTTAGGGTTAGGGTTAGGGTTATTTGGTTTAGATTTAGGTTTAGGGTGAGGGTTAGGGTTAGGGTTAGGGTTATTTGGGCTAGGGTTAGGGTTAGGGTTAGGGTTAGGGTTAGGGTTAGGGTTAGGGTTAGGGTTAGGGTTAGGGTTATGGTTAGTTGGGTTTGGGTTATGGTTAGGGTTATTTTGGTAAAGGTTAGGCTTATGGTTAGTGTTAGGGCTAGTTGGTTTAGGGTTAGGGTTAGGGTTAGGGTTAGGGTTAGGGTTAGGGTTAGGGTTAGGGTTAGGGTTAGGGTTAGGGTTAGGGTTAGGGTTAGGGTTAGTTGGGTTAGGGTTATGGTTAGGGTTATTTTGGTAAAGGTTAGGCTTATGGTTAGTGTTAGGGCTAGTTGGTTTAGGGTTAGGGTTAGGGTTATTTGGTTTAGGGTTAGGTTTAGGGTCAGGGTTAGGGTTAGGGTTAGGGTTATTTGGGCTAGGGTTAGGGTTAGGGTTAGGGTTAGGGTTATGGTTAGTTGGGTTTGGGTAATGGTTAGGGTTATTTTGGTAAAGGTTAGGCTTATGGTTAGTGTTAGGGCTAGTTGGTTTAGGGTTAGGGTTAGGGTTATTTGGTTTAGGTTTAGGTTTAGGGTCAGGGTTAGGGTTAGGGTTAGGGTTATTTGGGCTAGGGTTAGGGTTAGGGTTAGGGTTAGGGTTAGGGTTAGTTGGGTTAGGGTTATGGTTAGGGTTATTTTGGTAAAGGTAAGGCTTATGGTTAGTGTTAGGGCTAGTTGGTTTAGGGTTAGGGTTAGGGTTATTTGGTTTAGGGTTAGGTTTAGGGTCAGGGTTAGGGTTAGGGTTTAGGGTTATTTGGGCTAGGGTTAGGGTTAGGGTTAGGGTTAGGGTTAGGGTTAGGGTTAGGGTTAGGGTTAGGGTTAGGGTTATGATTAGTTGGGTTAGGGTTATGGTTAGGGTTATTTTGGTAAAGGTTAGGCGTATGGTTAGTGTTAGGGCTAGTTGGTTTAGGGTTAGGGTTAGGGTTATTTGGTTTAGGTTTAGGTTTAGGGTCAGGGTTAGGGTTAGGGTTAGGGTTATTTGGGCTAGGGTTAGGGTTAGGGTTAGGGTTAGTGTTAGGGTTATGGTTAGTTGGGTTAGGGTTATGGTTAGGGTTATTTTGGTAAAGGTTAGGCTTATGGTTAGTGTTAGGGCTAGTTGGTTTAGGGTTAGGGTTAGGGTTATTTGGTTTAGGGTTAGGTTTAGGGTCAGGGTTAGGGTTAGGGTTAGGGTTATTTGGGCTAGGGTTCTGGTTAGGGTTAGGGTTAGGGTTAGGGTTATGGTTAGTTGGGTTTGGGTTATGGTTAGGGTTATTTTGGTAAAGGTTAGGCTTATGGTTAGTGTTAGGGCTAGTTGGTTTAGGGTTAGGGTTAGGGTTATTTGGTTTAGGGTTAGGTTTAGGGTCAGGGTTAGGGTTAGGGTTAGGGTTATTTGGGCTAGGGTTAGGGTTAGGGTTAGGGTTAGGGTTAGGGTTAGTTGGGTTAGGGTTATGGTTAGGGTTATTTTGGTAATGGTTAGGCTTATGGTTAGTGTTAGGGCTAGTTGGTTTAGGGTTAGGTTTACGGTCAGGGTTAGGGTTAGGGTTTAGGGTTATTTGGGCTAGGGTTAGGGTTAGGGTTAGGGTTAGGGTTAGGGTTAGGGTTAGGGTTAGGGTTAGGGTTAGGGTTAGGGTTAGGGTTATTTGGGCTAGGGTTCTGGTTAGGGTTAGGGTTAGGGTTAGGGTTATGGTTAGTTGGGTTTGGGTTATGGTTAGGGTTATTTTGGTAAAGGTTAGGCTTATGGTTAGTGTTAGGGCTAGTTGGTTTAGGGTTAGGGTTAGGGTTATTTGGTTTAGGGTTAGGTTTAGGGTCAGGGTTAGGGTTAGGGTTAGGGTTATTTGGGCTAGGGTTAGGGTTAGGGTTAGGGTTAGGGTTAGGGTTAGGGTTAGGGTTAGGGTTAGGGTTAGTTGGGTTAGGGTTATGGTTAGGGTTATTTTGGTAAAGGTTAGGCTTATGGTTAGTGTTAGGGCTAGTTGGTTTAGGGTTAGGGTTAGGGTTATTTGGTTTAGGTTTAGGTTTAGTGTCAGGGTTAGGGTTAGGGTTAGGGTTATTTGGGCTAGGGTTAGGGTTAGGGTTAGGGTTAGGGTTAGGGTTAGGGTTAGGGTTAGTTGGGTTAGGGTTATGGTTAGGGTTATTTTGGTAAAGGTTAGGCTTATGGTTAGTGTTAGGGCTAGTTGGTTTAGGGTTAGGGTTAGGGTTATTTGGTTTAGGGTTAGGTTTAGGGTCAGGGTTAGGGTTAGGGTTAGGGTTATTTGGGCTAGGGTTAGGGTTAGGGTTAGGGTTAGGGTTAGGGTTATGGTTATGGTTAGTTGGGTTTGGGTTATGGTTAGGGTTATTTTGGTAAAGGTTAGGCTTATGGTTAGTGTTAGGGCTAGTTGGTTTAGGGTTAGGGTTAGGGTTATTTGGTTTAGGGTTAGGTTTAGGGTCAGGGTTAGGGTTAGGGTTAGGGTTATTTGGGCTAGGGTTAGGGTTAGGGTTAGGGTTAGGGTTAGGGTTATGGTTAGTTGGGTTTGGGTAATGGTTAGGGTTATTTTGGTAAAGGTTAGGCTTATGGTTAGTGTTAGGGCTAGTTGGTTTAGGGTTAGGGTTAGGGTTATTTGGTTTAGGTTTAGGTTTAGGGTCAGGGTTAGGGTTAGGGTTAGGGTTATTTGGGCTAGGGTTAGGGTTAGGGTTAGGGTTAGGGTTAGGGTTAGGGTTAGTTGGGTTAGGGTTATGGTTAGGGTTATTTTGGTAAAGGTTAGGCTTATGGTTAGTGTTAGGGCTAGTTGGTTTAGGGTTAGGGTTAGGGTTATTTGGTTTAGGTTTAGGTTTAGGGTCAGGGTTAGGGTTAGGGTTATGGTTATTTGGGCTAGGGTTAGGGTTAGGGTTAGGGTTAGGGTTAGGGTTAGGGTTAGTTGGGTTTGGGTTATGGTTAGGGTTATTTTGGTAAAGGTTAGGCTTATGGTTAGTGTTAGGGCTAGTTGGTTTAGGGTTAGGGTTAGGGTTATTTGGTTTAGGGTTAGGTTTAGGGTCAGGGTTAGGGTTAGGGTTAGGGTTATTTGGGCTAGGGTTAGGGTTAGGGTTAGGGTTAGGGTTAGGGTTAGGGTTAGGGTTAGGGTTAGGGTTAGGGTTAGTTGGGTTTGGGTTATGGTTAGGGTTATTTTGGTAAAGGTTAGGCTTATGGTTAGTGTTAGGGCTAGTTGGTTTAGGGTTAGGGTTAGGGTTATTTGGTTTAGGGTTAGGTTTAGGGTCAGGGTTAGGGTTAGGGTTAGGGTTATTTGGGCTAGGGTTAGGGTTAGGGTTAGGGTTAGGGTTAGGGTTAGGGTTATGGTTAGTTGGGTTTGGGTTATGGTTAGGGTTATTTTGGTAAAGGTTAGGCTTATGGTTAGTGTTAGGGCTAGTTGGTTTAGGGTTAGGGTTAGGGTTATTTGGTTTAGGTTTATGTTTAGGGTCAGGGTTAGGGTTAGGGTTAGGGTTATTTGGGCTAGGGTTAGGGTTAGGGTTAGGGTTAGGGTTAGGGTTAGGGTTAGGGTTAGGGTTAGGGTTAGTTGGGTTAGGGTTATGGTTAGGGTTATTTTGGTAAAGGTTAGGCTTATGGTTAGTGTTAGGGCTAGTTGGTTTAGGGTTAGGGTTAGGGTTATTTGGTTTAGGGTTAGGTTTAGGGTCAGGGTTAGGGTTAGGGTTAGGGTTATTTGGGCTAGGGTTAGGGTTAGGGTTAGGGTTAGGGTTAGGGTTATGGTTAGTTGGGTTTGGGTAATGGTTAGGGTTATTTTGGTAAAGGTTAGGCTTATGGTTAGTGTTAGGGCTAGTTGGTTTAGGGTTAGGGTTAGGGTTATTTGGTTTAGGTTTAGGTTTAGGGTCAGGGTTAGGGTTAGGGTTAGGGTTATTTGGGCTAGGGTTAGGGTTAGGGTTAGTTGGGTTTGGGTTATGGTTAGGGTTATTTTGGTAAAGGTTAGGCTTATGGTTAGTGTTAGGGCTAGTTGGTTTAGGGTTAGGGTTAGGGTTATTTGGTTTAGGTTTAGGTTTAGTGTCAGGGTTAGGGTTAGGGTTAGGGTTATTTGGGCTAGGGTTAGGGTTAGGGTTAGGGTTAGGGTTAGGGTTAGGGTTAGGGTTAGGGTTAGGGTTATGGTTAGTTGGGTTTGGGTAATGGTTAGGGTTATTTTGGTAAAGGTTAGGCTTATGGTTAGTGTTAGGGCTAGTTGGTTTAGGGTTAGGGTTAGGGTTATTTGGTTTAGGGTTAGGTTTAGGGTCAGGGTTAGGGTTAGGGTTATTTGGGCTAGGGTTAGGGTTAGGGTTAGGGTTAGGGTTAGGGTTAGGGTTATGGTTAGTTGGGTTTTGGTTATGGTTAGGGTTATTTTGGTAAAGGTTAGGCTTATGGTTAGTGTTAGGGCTAGTTGGTTTAGGGTTAGGGTTAGGGTTATTTGGTTTAGGGTTACGTTTAGGGTCAGGGTTAGGGTTAGGGTTAGGGTTATTTGGGCTAGGGTTAGGGTTAGGGTTAGGGTTAGGGTTAGGGTTAGGGTTATGGTTAGTTGGGTTTGGGTAATGGTTAGGGTTATTTTGGTAAAGGTTAGGCTTATGGTTAGTGTTAGGGCTAGTTGGTTTAGGGTTAGGGTTAGGGTTATTTGGTTTAGATTTAGGTTTAGGGTGAGGGTTAGGGTTAGGGTTAGGGTTATTTGGGCTAGGGTTAGGGTTAGGGTTAGGGTTAGGGTTAGGGTTAGGGTTAGGGTTAGGGTTAGGGTTAGGGTTATGGTTAGTTGGGTTTGGGTTATGGTTAGGGTTATTTTGGTAAAGGTTAGGCTTATGGTTAGTGTTAGGGCTAGTTGGTTTAGGGTTAGGGTTAGGGTTATTTGGTTTAGGGTTAGGTTTAGGGTCAGGGTTAGGGTTAGGGTTAGGGTTATTTGGGCTAGGGTTAGGGTTAGGGTTAGGGTTATGGTTAGTTGGGTTTGGGTTATGGTTAGGGTTATTTTGGTAAAGGTTAGGCTTATGGTTAGTGTTAGGGCTAGTTGGTTTAGGGTTAGGGTTAGGGTTATTTGGTTTAGGGTTAGGTTTAGGGTCAGGGTTAGGGTTAGGGTTAGGCTTATTTGGGCTAGGGTTAGGGTTAGGGTTAGGGTTAGGGTTAGGGTTAGGGTTAGGGTTAGGGTTAGGGTTAGGGTTAGGGTTAGGGTTAGGGTTAGGGTTAGGGTTAGGGTTAGGGTTAGGGTTAGTTGGGTTTGGGTTATGGTTAGGGTTATTTTGGTAAAGGTTAGGCTTATGGTTAGTGTTAGGGCTAGTTGGTTTAGGGTTAGGGTTAGGGTTATTTGGTTTAGGTTTAGGTTTAGTGTCAGGGTTAGGGTTAGGGTTAGGGTTATTTGGGCTAGGGTTAGGGTTAGGGTTAGGGTTAGGGTTAGGGTTAGGGTTAGGGTTAGGGTTATGGTTAGTTGGGTTTGGGTAATGGTTAGGGTTATTTTGGTAAAGGTTAGGCTTATGGTTAGTGTTAGGGCTAGTTGGTTTAGGGTTAGGGTTAGGGTTATTTGGTTTAGGGTTAGGTTTAGGGTCAGGGTTAGGGTTAGGGTTAGGGTTATTTGGGCTAGGGTTAGGGTTAGGGTTAGGGTTAGGGTTAGGGTTAGGGTTATGGTTAGTTGGGTTTTGGTTATGGTTAGGGTTATTTTGGTAAAGGTTAGGCTTATGGTTAGTGTTAGGGCTAGTTGGTTTAGGGTTAGGGTTAGGGTTATTTGGTTTAGGGTTACGTTTAGGGTCAGGGTTAGGGTTAGGGTTAGGGTTATTTGGGCTAGGGTTAGGGTTAGGGTTAGGGTTAGGGTTAGGGTTAGGGTTATGGTTAGTTGGGTTTGGGTAATGGTTAGGGTTATTTTGGTAAAGGTTAGGCTTATGGTTAGTGTTAGGGCTAGTTGGTTTAGGGTTAGGGTTAGGGTTATTTGGTTTAGGTTTAGGTTTAGTGTCAGGGTTAGGGTTAGGGTTAGGGTTATTTGGGCTAGGGTTAGGGTTAGGGTTAGGGTTAGGGTTAGGGTTAGGGTTAGGGTTAGGGTTAGGGTTATGGTTAGTTGGGTTTGGGTAATGGTTAGGGTTATTTTGGTAAAGGTTAGGCTTATGGTTAGTGTTAGGGCTAGTTGGTTTAGGGTTAGGGTTAGGGTTATTTGGTTTAGGGTTAGGTTTAGGGTCAGGGTTAGGGTTAGGGTTATTTGGGCTAGGGTTAGGGTTAGGGTTAGGGTTAGGGTTAGGGTTAGGGTTATGGTTAGTTGGGTTTTGGTTATGGTTAGGGTTATTTTGGTAAAGGTTAGGCTTATGGTTAGTGTTAGGGCTAGTTGGTTTAGGGTTAGGGTTAGGGTTATTTGGTTTAGGGTTACGTTTAGGGTCAGGGTTAGGGTTAGGGTTAGGGTTATTTGGGCTAGGGTTAGGGTTAGGGTTAGGGTTAGGGTTAGGGTTAGGGTTATGGTTAGTTGGGTTTGGGTAATGGTTAGGGTTATTTTGGTAAAGGTTAGGCTTATGGTTAGTGTTAGGGCTAGTTGGTTTAGGGTTAGGGTTAGGGTTATTTGGTTTAGATTTAGGTTTAGGGTGAGGGTTAGGGTTAGGGTTAGGGTTATTTGGGCTAGGGTTAGGGTTAGGGTTAGGGTTAGGGTTAGGGTTAGGGTTAGGGTTAGGGTTAGGGTTAGGGTTATGGTTAGTTGGGTTTGGGTTATGGTTAGGGTTATTTTGGTAAAGGTTAGGCTTATGGTTAGTGTTAGGGCTAGTTGGTTTAGGGTTAGGGTTAGGGTTATTTGGTTTAGGGTTAGGTTTAGGGTCAGGGTTAGGGTTAGGGTTAGGGTTATTTGGGCTAGGGTTAGGGTTAGGGTTAGGGTTATGGTTAGTTGGGTTTGGGTTATGGTTAGGGTTATTTTGGTAAAGGTTAGGCTTATGGTTAGTGTTAGGGCTAGTTGGTTTAGGGTTAGGGTTAGGGTTATTTGGTTTAGGGTTAGGTTTAGGGTCAGGGTTAGGGTTAGGGTTAGGCTTATTTGGGCTAGGGTTAGGGTTAGGGTTAGGGTTAGGGTTAGGGTTAGGGTTAGGGTTAGGGTTATGGTTAGTTGGGTTTGGGTAATGGTTAGGGTTATTTTGGTAAAGGTTAGGCTTATGGTTAGTGTTAGGGCTAGTTGGTTTAGGGTTAGGGTTAGGGTTATTTGGTTTAGGTTTAGGTTTAGGGTCAGGGTTAGGGTTAGGGTTAGGGTTATTTGGGCTAGGGTTAGGGTTAGGGTTAGGGTTAGGGTTAGGGTTAGGGTTAGGGTTATGGTTAGTTGCGTTTGGGTAATGGTTAGGGTTATTTTGGTAAAGGTTAGGCTTATGGTTAGTGTTAGGGCTAGTTGGTTTAGGGTTAGGGTTAGGGTTATTTGGTTTAGGTTTAGGTTTAGGGTCAGGGTTAGGGTTAGGGTTAGGGTTATTTGGGCTAGGGTTAGGGTTAGGGTTAGGGTTAGGGTTAGGGTTAGGGTTAGTTGGGTTAGGGTTATGGTTAGGGTTATTTTGGTAAAGGTTAGGCTTATGGTTAGTGTTAGGGCTAGTTGGTTTAGGGTTAGGGTTAGGGTTATTTGGTTTAGGTTTAGGTTTAGTGTCAGGGTTAGGGTTAGGGTTATTTGGGCTAGGGTTAGGGTTAGGGTTAGGGTTAGGGTTAGGGTTAGGGTTAGGGTTAGGTTTAGGGTTATGGTTAGTTGGGTTAGGGTTATGGTTAGGGTTATTTTGGTAAAGGTTAGGCTTAGGGTTAGTGTTAGGGCTAGTTGGTTTAGGGTTAGGGTTAGGGTTATTTGGTTTAGGGTTAGGTTTAGGGTCAGGGTTAGGGTTAGGGTTAGGGTTATTTGGGCTAGGGTTAGGGTTAGGGTTAGGGTTAGGGTTAGGGTTAGGGTTAGGGTTATGGTTAGTTGGGTTTGGGTTATGGTTAGGGTTATTTTGGTAAAGGTTAGGCTTATGGTTAGTGTTAGGGCTAGTTGGTTTAGGGTTAGGGTTAGGGTTATTTGGTTTAGGTTTAGGTTTAGGGTTAGGGTTAGGGTTAGGGTTAGGGTTATTTTGGCTAGGGTTAGGGTTAGGGTTATGGTTAGTTGGGTTTGGGTAATGGTTAGGGTTATTTTGGTAAAGGTTAGGCTTATGGTTAGTGTTAGGGCTAGTTGGTTTAGGGTTAGGGTTAGGGTTATTTGGTTTAGGTTTAGGTTTAGGGTCAGGGTTAGGGTTAGGGTTAGGGTTATTTGGGCTAGGGTTAGGGTTAGGGTTAGGGTTAGGGTTAGGGTTAGGGTTAGGGTTAGGGTTATGGTTAGTTGCGTTTGGGTAATGGTTAGGGTTATTTTGGTAAAGGTTAGGCTTATGGTTAGTGTTAGGGCTAGTTGGTTTAGGGTTAGGGTTAGGGTTATTTGGTTTAGGTTTAGGTTTAGGGTCAGGGTTAGGGTTAGGGTTAGGGTTATTTGGGCTAGGGTTAGGGTTAGGGTTAGGGTTAGGGTTAGGGTTAGGGTTAGTTGGGTTAGGGTTATGGTTAGGGTTATTTTGGTAAAGGTTAGGCTTATGGTTAGTGTTAGGGCTAGTTGGTTTAGGGTTAGGGTTAGGGTTATTTGGTTTAGGTTTAGGTTTAGTGTCAGGGTTAGGGTTAGGGTTATTTGGGCTAGGGTTAGGGTTAGGGTTAGGGTTAGGGTTAGGGTTAGGGTTAGGGTTAGGTTTAGGGTTATGGTTAGTTGGGTTAGGGTTATGGTTAGGGTTATTTTGGTAAAGGTTAGGCTTAGGGTTAGTGTTAGGGCTAGTTGGTTTAGGGTTAGGGTTAGGGTTATTTGGTTTAGGGTTAGGTTTAGGGTCAGGGTTAGGGTTAGGGTTAGGGTTATTTGGGCTAGGGTTAGGGTTAGGGTTAGGGTTAGGGTTAGGGTTAGGGTTAGGGTTATGGTTAGTTGGGTTTGGGTTATGGTTAGGGTTATTTTGGTAAAGGTTAGGCTTATGGTTAGTGTTAGGGCTAGTTGGTTTAGGGTTAGGGTTAGGGTTATTTGGTTTAGGGTTAGGTTTAGGGTCAGGGTTAGGGTTAGGGTTAGGGTTATTTGGTTTAGGGTTAGGGTTAGGGTTAGGGTTAGGGTTAGGGTTATGGTTAGTTGGGTTTGGGTTATG
>NW_028276374.1:142500-150000 GCF_052056855.1 Sturnus vulgaris
TAGGGTTAGGGTTAGGGTTAGGGTTAGGGTTAGGGTTAGGGTTATGGTTAGTTGGGTTTGGGTTATGGTTAGGGTTATTTTGGTAAAGGTTAGGCTTATGGTTAGTGTTAGGGCTAGTTGGTTTAGGGTTAGGGTTAGGGTTATTTGGTTTAGGGTTAGGTTTAGGGTCAGGGTTAGGGTTAGGGTTAGGGTTAGGGTTATTTGGGCTAGGGTTAGGGTTAGGGTTAGGGTTAGGGTTAGGGTTAGGGTTAGGGTTAGGGTTATGGTTAGTTGGGTTTGGGTTATGGTTAGGGTTATTTTGGTAAAGGTTAGGCTTATGGTTAGTGTTAGGGCTAGTTGGTTTAGGGTTAGGGTTAGGGTTATTTGGTTTAGGGTTAGGTTTAGGGTCAGGGTTAGGGTTAGGGTTAGGGTTATTTGGGCTAGGGTTAGGGTTAGGGTTAGGGTTAGGGTTAGGGTTAGGGTTATGTTTAGTTGGGTTTGGGTAATGGTTAGGGATATTTTGGTAAAGGTTAGGCTTATGGTTAGTGTTAGGGCTAGTTGGTTTAGGGTTAGGGTTAGGGTTATTTGGTTTAGGTTTAGGTTTAGGGTCAGGGTTAGGGTTAGGGTTAGGGTTATTTGGGCTAGGGTTAGGGTTAGGGTTAGGGTTAGGGTTAGGGTTAGGGTTAGTTGGGTTAGGGTTATGGTTAGGGTTATTTTGGTAAAGGTTAGGCTTATGGTTAGTGTTAGGGCTAGTTGGTTTAGGGTTAGGGTTAGGGTTATTTGGTTTAGGGTTAGGTTTAGGGTCAGGGTTAGGGTTAGGGTTAGGGTTATTTGGGGTAGGGTTAGGGTTAGGGTTAGGGTTAGGGTTAGGGTTAGGGTTAGGGTTAGGGTTAGGGTTAGGGTTAGGGTTAGTTGGGTTTGGGTTATGGTTAGGGTTATTTTGGTAAAGGTTAGGCTTATGGTTAGTGTTAGGGCTAGTTGGTTTAGGGTTAGGGTTAGGGTTATTTGGTTTAGGTTTAGGTTTAGGGTCAGGGTTAGGGTTAGGGTTAGGGTTATTTGGGCTAGGGTTAGGGTTAGGGTTAGGGTTAGGGTTATGGTTAGTTGGGTTTGGGTTATGGTTAGGGTTATTTTGGTAAAGGTTAGGCTTATGGTTAGTGTTAGGGCTAGTTGGTTTAGGGTTAGGGTTAGGGTTATTTGGTTTAGGTTTAGGTTTAGGGTCAGGGTTAGGGTTAGGGTTAGGGTTATTTGGGCTAGGGTTAGGGTTAGGGTTAGGGTTAGGGTTAGGGTTAGTTGGGTTTGGGTTAGGGTTAGGGTTATTTTGGTAAAGGTTAGGCTTATGGTTAGTGTTAGGGCTAGTTGGTTTAGGGTTAGGGTTAGGGTTATTTGGTTTAGGTTTAGGTTTAGGGTCAGGGTTAGGGTTAGGGTTAGGGTTATTTGGGCTAGGGTTAGGGTTAGGGTTAGGGTTAGGGTTAGGGTTAGGGTTAGGGTTAGGGTTAGGGTTAGGGTTATGGTTAGTTGGGTTTGGGTTATGGTTAGGGTTATTTTGGTAAAGGTTAGGCTTATGGTTAGTGTTAGGGCTAGTTGGTTTAGGGTTAGGGTTAGGGTTATTTGGTTTAGGGTTAGGTTTAGGGTCAGGGTTAGGGTTAGGGTTAGGGTTATTTGGGCTAGGGTTAGGGTTAGGGTTAGGGTTAGGGTTAGGGTTAGGGTTATGGTTAGTTGGGTTTGGGTTATGGTTAGGGTTATTTTGGTAAAGGTTAGGCTTATGGTTAGTGTTAGGGCTAGTTGGTTTAGGGTTAGGGTTAGGGTTATTTGGTTTAGGGTTAGGTTTAGGGTCAGGGTTAGGGTTAGGGTTAGGGTTATTTGGGCTAGGGTTAGGGTTAGGGTTAGGGTTAGGGTTAGGGTTAGGGTTAGGGTTATGGTTAGTTGGGTTTGGGTAATGGTTAGGGTTATTTTGGTAAAGGTTAGGCTTATGGTTAGTGTTAGGGCTAGTTGGTTTAGGGTTAGGGTTAGGGTTATTTGGTTTAGGTTTAGGTTTAGGGTCAGGGTTAGGGTTAGGGTTAGGGTTATTTGGGCTAGGGTTAGGGTTAGGGTTAGGGTTAGGGTTAGGGTTAGGGTTATGTTTAGTTGGGTTTGGGTTATGGTTAGGGTTATTTTGGTAAAGGTTAGGCTTATGGTTAGTGTTAGGGCTAGTTGGTTTAGGGTTAGGGTTAGGGTTATTTGGTTTAGGGTTAGGTTTAGGGTCAGGGTTAGGGTTAGGGTTAGGGTTATTTGGGCTAGGGTTAGGGTTAGGGTTAGGGTTAGGGTTAGGGTTAGGGTTAGGGTTAGGGTTAGGGTTAGGGTTAGGGTTAGGGTTAGGGTTAGTTGGGTTTGGGTAATGGTTAGGGTTATTTTGGTAAAGATTAGGCTTATGGTTAGTGTTAGGGCTAGTTGGTTTAGGGTTAGGGTTAGGGTTATTTGGTTTAGGTTTAGGTTTAGGGTCAGGGTAGGGTTAGGGTTAGGGTTATTTGGGCTAGGGTTAGGGTTAGGGTTAGGGTTAGGGTTAGGGTTAGGGTTAGGGTTAGGGTTAGTTGGGTTAGGGTTATGGTTAGGGTTATTTTGGTAAAGGTTAGGCTTATGGTTAGTGTTAGGGCTAGTTGGTTTAGGGTTAGGGTTAGGGTTATTTGGTTTAGGGTTAGGTTTAGGGTCAGGGTTAGGGTTAGGGTTAGGGTTATTTGGGCTAGGGTTAGGGTTAGGGTTAGGGTTAGGGTTAGGGTTAGGGTTAGGGTTATGGTTAGTTGGGTTTGGGTTATGGTTAGGGTTATTTTGGTAAAGGTTAGGCTTATGGTTAGTGTTAGGGCTAGTTGGTTTAGGGTTAGGGTTAGGGTTATTTGGTTTAGGTTTAGGTTTAGGGTCAGGGTTAGGGTTAGGGTTAGGGTTATTTGGGCTAGGGTTAGGGTTAGGGTTAGGGTTAGGGTTAGGGTTAGTTGGGTTAGGGTTATGGTTAGGGTTATTTTGGTAAAGGTTAGGCTTATGGTTAGTGTTAGGGCTAGTTGGTTTAGGGTTAGGGTTAGGGTTATTTGGTTTAGGGTTAGGTTTAGGGTCAGGGTTAGGGTTAGGGTTTAGGGTTATTTGGGCTAGGGTTAGGGTTAGGGTTAGGGTTAGGGTTAGGGTTAGGGTTAGGGTTATGTTTAGTTGGGTTTGGGTTATGGTTAGGGTTATTTTGGTAAAGGTTAGGCTTATGGTTAGTGTTAGGGCTAGTTGGTTTAGGGTTAGGGTTAGGGTTATTTGGTTTAGGGTTAGGTTTAGGGTCAGGGTTAGGGTTAGGGTTAGGGTTATTTGGGCTAGGGTTAGGGTTAGGGTTAGGGTTAGGGTTAGGGTTAGGGTTAGGGTTAGGGTTAGGGTTAGGGTTAGGGTTAGGGTTAGGGTTAGTTGGGTTTGGGTAATGGTTAGGGTTATTTTGGTAAAGGTTAGGCTTATGGTTAGTGTTAGGGCTAGTTGGTTTCGGGTTAGGGTTAGGGTTATTTGGTTTAGGTTTTGGTTTAGGGTCAGGGTTAGGGTTAGGGTTAGGGTTATTTGGGCTAGGGTTAGGGTTAGGGTTAGGGTTAGGGTTAGGGTTAGGGTTAGGGTTAGTTGGGTTAGGGTTATGGTTAGGGTTATTTTGGTAAAGGTTAGGCTTATGGTTAGTGTTAGGGCTAGTTGGTTTAGGGTTAGGGTTAGGGTTATTTGGTTTAGGGTTAGGTTTAGGGTCAGGGTTAGGGTTAGGGTTAGGGTTATTTGGGCTAGGGTTAGGGTTAGGGTTAGGGTTAGGGTTAGGGTTATGGTTAGTTGGGTTTGGGTAATGGTTAGGGTTATTTTGGTAAAGGTTAGGCTTATGGTTAGTGTTAGGGCTAGTTGGTTTAGGGTTAGGGTTAGGGTTATTTGGTTTAGGTTTAGGTTTAGGGTCAGGGTTAGGGTTAGGGTTAGGGTTATTTGGGCTAGGGTTAGGGTTAGGGTTAGGGTTAGGGTTAGGGTTAGTTGGGTTAGGGTTATGGTTAGGGTTATTTTGGTAAAGGTTAGGCTTATGGTTAGTGTTAGGGCTAGTTGGTTTAGGGTTAGGGTTAGGGTTATTTGGTTTAGGGTTAGGTTTAGGGTCAGGGTTAGGGTTAGGGTTTAGGGTTATTTAGGCTAGGGTTAGGGTTAGGGTTAGGGTTAGGGTTAGGGTTAGGGTTAGGGTTAGGGTTAGGGTTAGGGTTAGGGTTAGGGTTAGGGTTAGGGTTAGGGTTAGGGTTATGATTAGTTGGGTTAGGGTTATGGTTAGGGTTATTTTGGTAAAGGTTAGGCTTATGGTTAGTGTTAGGGCTAGTTGGTTTAGGGTTAGGGTTAGGGTTATTTGGTTTAGGTTTAGGTTTAGGGTCAGGGTTAGGGTTAGGGTTAGGGTTATTTGGGCTAGGGTTAGGGTTAGGGTTAGGGTTAGGGTTAGGGTTATGGTTAGTTGGGTTAGGGTTATGGTTAGGGTTATTTTGGTAAAGGTTAGGCTTATGGTTAGTGTTAGGGCTAGTTGGTTTAGGGTTAGGGTTAGGGTTATTTGGTTTAGGGTTAGGTTTAGGGTCAGGGTTAGGGTTAGGGTTAGGGTTATTTGGGCTAGGGTTCTGGTTAGGGTTAGGGTTAGGGTTAGGGTTATGGTTAGTTGGGTTTGGGTTATGGTTAGGGTTATTTTGGTAAAGGTTAGGCTTATGGTTAGTGTTAGGGCTAGTTGGTTTAGGGTTAGGGTTAGGGTTATTTGGTTTAGGGTTAGGTTTAGGGTCAGGGTTAGGGTTAGGGTTAGGGTTATTTGGGCTAGGGTTAGGGTTAGGGTTAGGGTTAGGGTTAGGGTTAGTTGGGTTAGGGTTATGGTTAGGGTTATTTTGGTAAAGGTTAGGCTTATGGTTAGTGTTAGGGCTAGTTGGTTTAGGGTTAGGTTTACGGTCAGGGTTAGGGTTAGGGTTTAGGGTTATTTGGGCTAGGGTTAGGGTTAGGGTTAGGGTTAGGGTTAGGGTTAGGGTTAGGGTTAGGGTTATGGTTAGTTGGGTTTGGGTTATGGTTAGGGTTATTTTGGTAAAGGTTAGGCTTATGGTTAGTGTTAGGGCTAGTTGGTTTAGGGTTAGGGTTAGGGTTATTTGGTTTAGGTTTAGGTTTAGGGTCAGGGTTAGGGTTAGGGTTAGGGTTATTTGGGCTAGGGTTAGGGTTAGGGTTAGGGTTAGGGTTAGGGTTAGGGTTAGGGTTAGGGTTAGGGTTAGGGTTAGTTGGGTTAGGGTTATGGTTAGGGTTATTTTGGTAAAGGTTAGGCTTATGGTTAGTGTTAGGGCTAGTTGGTTTAGGGTTAGGGTTAGGGTTATTTGGTTTAGGTTTAGGTTTAGTGTCAGGGTTAGGGTTAGGGTTAGGGTTATTTGGGCTAGGGTTAGGGTTAGGGTTAGGGTTAGGGTTAGGGTTAGGGTTAGTTGGGTTAGGGTTATGGTTAGGGTTATTTTGGTAAAGGTTAGGCTTATGGTTAGTGTTAGGGCTAGTTGGTTTAGGGTTAGGGTTAGGGTTATTTGGTTTAGGGTTAGGTTTAGGGTCAGGGTTAGGGTTAGGGTTAGGGTTATTTGGGCTAGGGTTAGGGTTAGGGTTAGGGTTAGGGTTATGGTTATGGTTAGTTGGGTTTGGGTTATTGTTAGGGTTATTTTGGTAAAGGTTAGGCTTATGGTTAGTGTTAGGGCTAGTTGGTTTAGGGTTAGGGTTAGGGTTATTTGGTTTAGGGTTAGGTTTAGGGTCAGGGTTAGGGTTAGGGTTAGGGTTATTTGGGCTAGGGTTAGGGTTAGGGTTAGGGTTAGGGTTAGGGTTAGGGTTAGGGTTAGTTGGGTTAGGGTTATGGTTAGGGTTATTTTGGTAAAGGTTAGGCTTATGGTTAGTGTTAGGGCTAGTTGGTTTAGGGTTAGGGTTAGGGTTATTTGGTTTAGGGTTAGGTTTAGGGTCAGGGTTAGGGTTAGGGTTAGGGGTATTTGGGCTAGGGTTAGGGTTAGGGTTAGGGTTAGGGTTAGGGTTAGGGTTATGGTTAGGGTTAGTTGGGTTAGGGTTATGGTTAGGGTTATTTTGGTAAAGGTTAGGCTTATGGTTAGTGTTAGGGCTAGTTGGTTTAGGGTTAGGGTTAGGGTTATTTGGTTTAGGGTTAGGTTTAGGGTCAGGGTTAGGGTTAGGGTTAGGGTTATTTGGGCTAGGGTTCGGGTTAGGGTTAGGGTTAGGGTTAGGGTTATGGTTAGTTGGGTTTGGGTTATGGTTAGGGTTATTTTGGTAAAGGTTAGGCTTATGGTTAGTGTTAGGGCTAGTTGGTTTAGGGTTAGGGTTAGGGTTATTTGGTTTAGGTTTAGGTTTAGGGTCAGGGTTAGGGTTAGGGTTAGGGTTATTTGGGCTAGGGTTAGGGTTAGGGTTAGGGTTAGGGTTAGGGTTAGGGTTAGGTTAGGGTTAGGGTTATGGTTAGTTGGGTTTGGGTTATGGTTAGGGTTATTTTGGTAAAGGTTAGGCTTATGGTTAGTGTTAGGGCTAGTTGGTTTAGGGTTAGGGTTAGGGTTATTTGGTTTAGGGTTAGGTTTAGGGTCAGGGTTAGGGTTAGGGTTAGGGTTATTTGGGCTAGGGTTAGGGTTAGGGTTAGGTTAGGGTTAGGGTTAGGGTTATGGTTAGTTGGGTTTGGGTTATGGTTAGGGTTATTTTGGTAAAGGTTAGGCTTATGGTTAGTGTTAGGGCTAGTTGGTTTAGGGTTAGGGTTAGGGTTATTTGGTTTAGGGTTTAGGTTTAGGGTCAGGGTTAGGGTTAGGGTTAGGGTTATTTGGGCTAGGGTTAGGTTAGGGTTAGGGTTAGGGTTAGGGTTAGGGTTAGGGTTAGGTTAGGGTTAGGGTTATTTGGGCTAGGGTTAGGGTTAGGGTTAGGGTTAGGGTTAGGGTTAGGGTTAGGTTTATGGTTAGTTGGGTTTGGGTAAGGGTTAGGGTTATTTTGGTAAAGGTTAGGCTTATGGTTAGTGTTAGGGCTAGTTGGTTTAGGGTTAGGGTTAGGGTTATTTGGTTTAGGTTTAGGTTTAGGGTCAGGGTTAGGGTTAGGGTTAGGGTTATTTGGGCTAGGGTTAGGGTTAGGGTTAGGGTTAGGGTTAGGGTTAGGGTTAGTTGGGTTAGGGTTAGGGTTAGGGTTAGGGTTAGGGTTAGGGTTAGGGTTAGGGTTAGGGTTAGGTTAGGGTTAGGGTTAGGGTTAGGGTTAGGGTTAGGGTTAGGGTTAGGGTTAGGGTTAGGTTAGGGTTAGGGTTAGGGTTAGGGTTAGGGTTAGGGTTAGGGTTATTTGGGCTAGGGTTAGGGTTAGGGTTAGGGTTAGGGTTAGGGTTAGGGTTAGGGTTAGGGTTAGGGTTATGGTTAGTTGGGTTTGGGTTATGGTTAGGGTTATTTTGGTAAAGGTTAGGCTTATGGTTAGTGTTAGGGCTAGTTGGTTTAGGGTTAGGGTTAGGGTTATTTGGTTTAGGGTTAGGTTTAGGGTCAGGGTTAGGGTTAGGGTTAGGGTTATTTGGGC
>NW_028276374.1:155000-157500 GCF_052056855.1 Sturnus vulgaris
GTTATTTGGGCTAGGGTTAGGGTTAGGGTTAGGGTTAGGGTTAGGGTTAGGGTTAGGGTTAGGGTTAGGGTTAGGGTTAGGGTTAGTTGGGTTTGGGTTATGGTTAGGGTTATTTTGGTAAAGGTTAGGCTTATGGTTAGTGTTAGGGCTAGTTGGTTTAGGGTTAGGGTTAGGGTTATTTGGTTTAGGGTTAGGTTTAGGGTCAGGGTTAGGGTTAGGGTTAGGGTTATTTGGGCTAGGGTTAGGGTTAGGGTTAGGGTTAGTTGGGTTAGGGTTATAGTTAGGGTTATTTTGGTAAAGGTTAGGCTTAGGGTTAGTGTTAGGGCTAGTTGGTTTAGGGTTAGGGTTAGGGTTATTTGGTTTAGGGTTAGGTTTAGGGTCAGGGTTAGGGTTAGGGTTAGGGTTATTTGGGGTAGGGTTAGGGTTAGGGTTAGGGTTAGGGTTAGGGTTAGGGTTAGGGTTAGGGTTAGTTGGGTTTGGGTTATGGTTAGGGTTATTTTGGTAAAGGTTAGGCTTATGGTTAATGTTAGGGCTAGTTGGTTTAGGTTAGGGTTAGGGTTATTTGGTTTAGGGTTAGGTTTAGGGTCAGGGTTAGGGTTAGGGTTAGGGTTATTTGGGCTAGGGTTAGGGTTAGGGTTAGGGTTAGGGTTAGGGTTATGGTTAGTTGGGTTTGGGTTATGGTTAGGGTTATTTTGGTAAAGGTTAGGCTTATGGTTAGTGTTAGGGCTAGTTGGTTTAGGGTTAGGGTTAGGGTTATTTGGTTTAGGGTTAGGTTTAGGGTCAGGGTTAGGGTTAGGGTTAGGGTTATTTGGGCTAGGGTTAGGGTTAGGGTTAGGGTTAGGGTTAGGGTTATGATTAGTTGGGTTAGGGTTATGGTTAGGGTTATTTTGGTAAAGGTTAGGCTTATGGTTAGTGTTAGGGCTAGTTGGTTTAGGGTTAGGGTTAGGGTTATTTGGTTTAGGTTTAGGTTTAGGGTCAGGGTTAGGGTTAGGGTTAGGGTTATTTGGGCTAGGGTTAGGGTTAGGGTTAGGGTTAGGGTTAGGGTTAGTTGGGTTAGGGTTATGGTTAGGGTTATTTTGGTAAAGGTTAGGCTTATGGTTAGTGTTAGGGCTAGTTGGTTTAGGGTTAGGTTTAGGGTCAGGGTTAGGGTTAGGGTTTAGGGTTATTTGGGCTAGGGTTAGGGTTAGGGTTAGGGTTAGGGTTAGGGTTAGGGTTAGGGTTAGGGTTAGGGTTAGGGTTAGGGTTATGGTTAGGGTTATGGTTAGTTGGGTTTGGGTTATGGTTAGGGTTTTTTTGGTAAAGGTTAGGCTTATGGTTAGTGTTAGGGCTAGTTGGTTTAGGGTTAGGGTTAGGGTTATTTGGGCTAGGGTTAGGTTTAGGGTCAGGGTTAGGGTTAGGGTTAGGGTTATTTGGGCTAGGGTTAGGGTTAGGGTTAGGGTTAGGGTTAGGGTTAGGGTTAGTTGGGTTTGGGTAATGGTTAGGGTTATTTTGGTAAAGGTTAGGCTTATGGTTAGTGTTAGGGCTAGTTGGTTTAGGGTTAGGGTTAGGGTTATTTGGTTTAGGTATAGGTTTAGGGTCAGGGTTAGGTTTAGGGTTAGGGTTATTTGGGCTAGGGTTAGGGTTAGGGTTAGGGTTAGGGTTAGGGTTAGTTGGGTTAGGGTTATGGTTAGGGTTATTTTGGTAAAGGTTAGGCTTATGGTTAGTGTTAGGGCTAGTTGGTTTAGGGTTAGGTTTAGGGTCAGGGTTAGGGTTAGGGTTTAGGGTTATTTGGGCTAGGTTAGGGTTAGGGTTAGGGTTAGGGTTAGGGTTAGGGTTAGGGTTAGGGTTAGGGTTAGGGTTATGGTTAGGGTTATGGTTAGTTGGGTTTGGGTTATGGTTAGGGTTTTTTTGGTAAAGGTTAGGCTTATGGTTAGTGTTAGGGCTAGTTGGTTTAGGGTTAGGGTTAGGGTTATTTGGGCTAGGGTTAGGTTTAGGGTCAGGGTTAGGGTTAGGGTTAGGGTTATTTGGGCTAGGGTTAGGGTTAGGGTTAGGGTTAGGGTTAGGGTTAGGGTTAGTTGGGTTTGGGTAATGGTTAGGGTTATTTTGGTAAAGGTTAGGCTTATGGTTAGTGTTAGGGCTAGTTGGTTTAGGGTTAGGGTTAGGGTTATTTGGTTTAGGTATAGGTTTAGGGTCAGGGTTAGGTTTAGGGTTAGGGTTATTTGGGCTAGGGTTAGGGTTAGGGTTAGGGTTAGGGTTAGGGTTAGGGTTAGGGTTTGGGTTAGTTGGGTTAGGGTTAGGGTTAGGGTTAGGGTTATTTGGGCTAGGGTTAGGGTTAGGGTTAGGGTTAGGGTTAGGGTTAGGGTTAGGGTTAGGGTTAGGGTTATGGTTAGTTGGGTTTGGGTTATGGTTAGGGTTATTTTGGTAAAGGTTAGGCTTATGGTTAGTGTTAGGGCTAGTTGGTTTAGGGTTAGGGTTAGGGTTATTTGGTTTAGGGTTAGGTTTAGGGTCAGGGTTAGGGTTA
>NW_028276374.1:162500-215000 GCF_052056855.1 Sturnus vulgaris
GGTTAGGGTTAGGGTTAGGGTTATTTGGGCTAGGGTTAGGGTTAGGGTTAGGGTTAGGGTTAGGGTTAGGGTTAGGGTTAGGGTTAGGGTTAGGGTTAGTTGGGTTTGGGTTATGGTTAGGGTTATTTTGGTAAAGGTTAGGCTTATGGTTAGTGTTAGGGCTAGTTGGTTTAGGGTTAGGGTTAGGGTTATTTGGTTTAGGGTTAGGTTTAGGGTCAGGGTTAGGGTTAGGGTTAGGGTTATTTGGGCTAGGGTTAGGGTTAGGGTTAGGGTTAGTTGGGTTAGGGTTATAGTTAGGGTTATTTTGGTAAAGGTTAGGCTTAGGGTTAGTGTTAGGGCTAGTTGGTTTAGGGTTAGGGTTAGGGTTATTTGGTTTAGGGTTAGGTTTAGGGTCAGGGTTAGGGTTAGGGTTAGGGTTATTTGGGCTAGGGTTAGGGTTAGGGTTAGGGTTAGGGTTAGGGTTAGGGTTAGGGTTAGGGTTAGTTGGGTTTGGGTTATGGTTAGGGTTATTTTGGTAAAGGTTAGGCTTATGGTTAATGTTAGGGCTAGTTGGTTTAGGGTTAGGGTTAGGGTTATTTGGTTTAGGGTTAGGTTTAGGGTCAGGGTTAGGGTTAGGGTTAGGGTTATTTGGGCTAGGGTTAGGGTTAGGGTTAGGGTTAGGGTTAGGGTTATGGTTAGTTGGGTTTGGGTTATGGTTAGGGTTATTTTGGTAAAGGTTAGGCTTATGGTTAGTGTTAGGGCTAGTTGGTTTAGGGTTAGGGTTAGGGTTATTTGGTTTAGGGTTAGGTTTAGGGTCAGGGTTAGGGTTAGGGTTAGGGTTATTTGGGCTAGGGTTAGGGTTAGGGTTAGGGTTAGGGTTAGGGTTATGATTAGTTGGGTTAGGGTTATGGTTAGGGTTATTTTGGTAAAGGTTAGGCTTATGGTTAGTGTTAGGGCTAGTTGGTTTAGGGTTAGGGTTAGGGTTATTTGGTTTAGGTTTAGGTTTAGGGTCAGGGTTAGGGTTAGGGTTAGGGTTATTTGGGCTAGGGTTAGGGTTAGGGTTAGGGTTAGGGTTAGGGTTAGTTGGGTTAGGGTTATGGTTAGGGTTATTTTGGTAAAGGTTAGGCTTATGGTTAGTGTTAGGGCTAGTTGGTTTAGGGTTAGGTTTAGGGTCAGGGTTAGGGTTAGGGTTTAGGGTTATTTGGGCTAGGGTTAGGGTTAGGGTTAGGGTTAGGGTTAGGGTTAGGGTTAGGGTTAGGGTTAGGGTTAGGGTTATGGTTAGGGTTATGGTTAGTTGGGTTTGGGTTATGGTTAGGGTTTTTTTGGTAAAGGTTAGGCTTATGGTTAGTGTTAGGGCTAGTTGGTTTAGGGTTAGGGTTAGGGTTATTTGGGCTAGGGTTAGGTTTAGGGTCAGGGTTAGGGTTAGGGTTAGGGTTATTTGGGCTAGGGTTAGGGTTAGGGTTAGGGTTAGGGTTAGGGTTAGGGTTAGTTGGGTTTGGGTAATGGTTAGGGTTATTTTGGTAAAGGTTAGGCTTATGGTTAGTGTTAGGGCTAGTTGGTTTAGGGTTAGGGTTAGGGTTATTTGGTTTAGGTATAGGTTTAGGGTCAGGGTTAGGTTTAGGGTTAGGGTTATTTGGGCTAGGGTTAGGGTTAGGGTTAGGGTTAGGGTTAGGGTTAGGGTTAGGGTTTGGGTTAGTTGGGTTAGGGTTATGGTTAGGGTTATTTTGGTAAAGGTTAGGCTTATGGTTAGTGTTAGGGCTAGTTGGTTTAGGGTTAGGGTTAGGGTTATTTGGTTTAGGTTTAGGTTTAGGGTCAGGGTTAGGGTTAGGGTTAGGGTTATTTGGGCTAGGGTTAGGGTTAGGGTTAGGGTTAGGGTTAGGGTTAGTTGGGTTAGGGTTATGGTTAGGGTTATTTTGGTAAAGGTTAGGCTTATGGTTAGTGTTAGGGCTAGTTGGTTTAGGGTTAGGGTTAGGGTTATTTGGTTTAGGTTTAGGTTTAGGGTCAGGGTTCGGGTTAGGGTTAGGGTTATTTGGGCTAGGGTTAGGGTTAGGGTTAGGGTTAGTGTTAGGGTTAGGGTTAGTTGGGTTTGGGTTATGGTTAGGGTTATTTTGTAAAAGGTTAGGCTTATGGTTAATGTTAGGGCTAGTTGGTTTAGGGTTAGGGTTAGGGTTATTTGGTTTAGGGTTAGGTTTAGGGTCAGGGTTAGGGTTAGGGTTAGGGTTATTTGGGCTAGGGTTAGGGTTAGGGTTAGGGTTAGGGTTAGGGTTATGGTTAGTTGGGTTTGGGTTATGGTTAGGGTTATTTTGGTAAAGGTTAGGCTTATGGTTAGTGTTAGGGCTAGTTGGTTTAGGGTTAGGGTTAGGGTTATTTGGTTTAGGTTTAGGTTTAGGGTCAGGGTTAGGGTTAGGGTTAGGGTTATTTGGGCTAGGGTTAGGGTTAGGGTTAGGGTTAGGGTTAGGGTTATGGTTAGTTGGGTTTGGGTTATGGTTAGGGTTATTTTGGTAAAGGTTAGGCTTATGGTTAGTGTTAGGGCTAGTTGGTTTAGGGTTAGGGTTAGGGTTATTTGGTTTAGGGTTAGGTTTAGGGTCAGGGTTAGGGTTAGGGTTAGGGTTATTTGGGCTAGGGTTAGGGTTAGGGTTAGGGTTAGGGTTAGGTTTAGTTGGGTTAGGGTTATGGTTAGGGTTATTTTGGTAAAGGTTAGGCTTATGGTTAGTGTTAGGGCTAGTTGGTTTAGGGTTAGGTTTACGGTCAGGGTTAGGGTTAGGGTTTAGGGTTATTTGGGCTAGGGTTAGGGTTAGGGTTAGGGTTAGGGTTAGGGTTAGGGTTAGGGTTATGGTTAGTTGGGTTTGGGTTATGGTTAGGGTTATTTTGGTAAAGGTTAGGCTTATGGTTAGTGTTAGGGCTAGTTGGTTTAGGGTTAGGGTTAGGGTTATTTGGTTTAGGTTTAGGTTTAGGGTCAGGGTTAGGGTTAGGGTTAGGGTTATTTGGGCTAGGGTTAGGGTTAGGGTTAGGGTTAGGGTTAGGGTTAGGGTTAGGGTTAGTTGGGTTAGGGTTATGGTTAGGGTTATTTTGGTAAAGGTTAGGCTTATGGTTAGTGTTAGGGCTAGTTGGTTTAGGGTTAGGGTTAGGGTTATTTGGTTTAGGTTTAGGTTTAGGGTCAGGGTTAGGGTTAGGGTTAGGGTTATTTGGGCTAGGGTTAGGGTTAGGGTTAGGGTTAGGGTTAGGGTTAGGGTTAGTTGGGTTAGGGTTATGGTTAGGGTTATTTTGGTAAAGGTTAGGCTTATGGTTAGTGTTAGGGCTAGTTGGTTTAGGGTTAGGGTTAGGGTTATTTGGTTTAGGGTTAGGTTTAGGGTCAGGGTTAGGGTTAGGGTTAGGGTTATTTGGGCTAGGGTTAGGGTTAGGGTTAGGGTTAGGGTTAGGGTTAGGGTTATGGTTAGTTGGGTTTGGGTTATGGTTAGGGTTATTTTGGTAAAGGTTAGGCTTATGGTTAGTGTTAGGGCTAGTTGGTTTAGGGTTAGGGTTAGGGTTATTTGGTTTAGGGTTAGGTTTAGGGTCAGGGTTAGGGTTAGGGTTAGGGTTATTTGGGCTAGGGTTAGGGTTAGGGTTAGGGTTAGGGTTATGGTTAGTTGGGTTTGGGTAATGGTTAGGGTTATTTTGGTAAAGGTTAGGCTTATGGTTAGTGTTAGGGCTAGTTGGTTTAGGGTTAGGGTTAGGGTTATTTGGTTTAGGTTTAGGTTTAGGGTCAGGGTTAGGGTTAGGGTTAGGGTTATTTGGGCTAGGGTTAGGGTTAGGGTTAGGGTTAGGGTTAGGGTTAGGGTTAGTTGGGTTAGGGTTATGGTTAGGGTTATTTTGGTAAAGGTTAGGCTTATGGTTAGTGTTAGGGCTAGTTGGTTTAGGGTTAGGGTTAGGGTTATTTGGTTTAGGTTTAGGTTTAGGGTCAGGGTTAGGGTTAGGGTTAGGGTTATTTGGGCTAGGGTTAGGGTTAGGGTTAGGGTTAGGGTTAGGGTTAGGGTTAGTTGGGTTTGGGTTATGGTTAGGGTTATTTTGGTAAAGGTTAGGCTTATGGTTAGTGTTAGGGCTAGTTGGTTTAGGGTTAGGGTTAGGGTTATTTGGTTTAGGTTTAGGTTTAGGGTCAGGGTTAGGGTTAGGGTTAGGGTTATTTGGGCTAGGGTTAGGGTTAGGGTTAGGGTTAGGGTTAGGGTTAGGGTTAGGGTTAGGGTTAGGGTTAGGGTTAGGGTTAGGGTTAGGGTTAGTTGGGTTTGGGTTATGGTTAGGGTTATTTTGGTAAAGGTTAGGCTTATGGTTAGTGTTAGGGCTAGTTGGTTTAGGGTTAGGGTTAGGGTTATTTGGTTTAGGGTTAGGTTTAGGGTCAGGGTTAGGGTTAGGGTTAGGGTTATTTGGGCTAGGGTTAGGGTTAGGGTTAGGGTTAGGGTTAGGGTTAGTTGGGTTAGGGTTATAGTTAGGGTTATTTTGGTAAAGGTTAGGCTTAGGGTTAGTGTTAGGGCTAGTTGGTTTAGGGTTAGGGTTAGGGTTATTTGGTTTAGGGTTAGGTTTAGGGTCAGGGTTAGGGTTAGGGTTAGGGTTATTTGGGGTAGGGTTAGGGTTAGGGTTAGGGTTAGGGTTAGGGTTAGGGTTAGGGTTAGGGTTAGTTGGGTTTGGGTTATGGTTAGGGTTATTTTGTTAAAGGTTAGGCTTATGGTTAATGTTAGGGCTAGTTGGTTTAGGGTTAGGGTTAGGGTTATTTGGTTTAGGGTTAGGTTTAGGGTCAGGGTTAGGGTTAGGGTTAGGGTTATTTGGGCTAGGGTTAGGGTTAGGGTTAGGGTTAGGGTTAGGGTTATGGTTAGTTGGGTTTGGGTTATGGTTAGGGTTATTTTGGTAAAGGTTAGGCTTATGGTTAGTGTTAGGGCTAGTTGGTTTAGGGTTAGGGTTAGGGTTATTTGGTTTAGGGTTAGGTTTAGGGTCAGGGTTAGGGTTAGGGTTAGGGTTATTTTGGCTAGGGTTAGGGTTAGGGTTAGGGTTAGGGTTAGGGTTATGATTAGTTGGGTTAGGGTTATGGTTAGGGTTATTTTGGTAAAGGTTAGGCTTATGGTTAGTGTTAGGGCTAGTTGGTTTAGGGTTAGGGTTAGGGTTATTTGGTTTAGGTTTAGGTTTAGGGTCAGGGTTAGGGTTAGGGTTAGGGTTATTTGGGCTAGGGTTAGGGTTAGGGTTAGGGTTAGGGTTAGGGTTATGGTTAGTTGGGTTTGGGTTATGGTTAGGGTTATTTTGGTAAAGGTTAGGCTTATGGTTAGTGTTAGGGCTAGTTGGTTTAGGGTTAGGGTTAGGGTTATTTGGTTTAGGGTTAGGTTTAGGGTCAGGGTTAGGGTTAGGGTTAGGGTTATTTGGGCTAGGGTTAGGGTTAGGGTTAGGGTTAGGGTTAGGGTTAGTTGGGTTAGGGTTATGGTTAGGGTTATTTTGGTAAAGGTTAGGCTTATGGTTAGTGTTAGGGCTAGTTGGTTTAGGGTTAGGTTTACGGTCAGGGTTAGGGTTAGGGTTTACGGTTATTTGGGCTAGGGTTAGGGTTAGGGTTAGGGTTAGGGTTAGGGTTAGGGTTAGGGTTAGGGTTAGGGTTATGGTTAGTTGGGTTTGGGTTATGGTTAGGGTTATTTTGGTAAAGGTTAGGCTTATGGTTAGTGTTAGGGCTAGTTGGTTTAGGGTTAGGGTTAGGGTTATTTGGTTTAGGTTTAGGTTTAGGGTCAGGGTTAGGGTTAGGGTTAGGGTTATTTGGGCTAGGGTTAGGGTTAGGGTTAGGGTTAGGGTTAGGGTTAGGGTTAGGGTTAGGGTTAGTTGGGTTAGGGTTATGGTTAGGGTTATTTTGGTAAAGGTTAGGCTTATGGTTAGTGTTAGGGCTAGTTGGTTTAGGGTTAGGGTTAGGGTTATTTGGTTTAGGTTTAGGTTTAGGGTCAGGGTTAGGGTTAGGGTTAGGGTTATTTGGGCTAGGGTTAGGGTTAGGGTTAGGGTTAGGGTTAGGGTTAGGGTGAGTTGGGTTAGGGTTATGGTTAGGGTTATTTTGGTAAAGGTTAGGCTTATGGTTAGTGTTAGGGCTAGTTGGTTTAGGGTTAGGGTTAGGGTTATTTGGTTTAGGGTTAGGTTTAGGGTCAGGGTTAGGGTTAGGGTTAGGGTTATTTGGGCTAGGGTTAGGGTTAGGGTTAGGGTTAGGGTTAGGGTTATGGTTATGGTTAGTTGGGTTTGGGTTATGGTTAGGGTTATTTTGGTAAAGGTTAGGCTTATGGTTAGTGTTAGGGCTAGTTGGTTTAGGGTTAGGGTTAGGGTTATTTGGTTTAGGGTTAGGTTTAGGGTCAGGGTTAGGGTTAGGGTTAGGGTTATTTGGGCTAGGGTTAGGGTTAGGGTTAGGGTTAGGGTTATGGTTAGTTGGGTTTGGGTAATGGTTAGGGTTATTTTGGTAAAGGTTAGGCTTATGGTTAGTGTTAGGGCTAGTTGGTTTAGGGTTAGGGTTAGGGTTATTTGGTTTAGGTTTAGGTTTAGGGTCAGGGTTAGGGTTAGGGTTAGGGTTATTTGGGCTAGGGTTAGGGTTAGGGTTAGGGTTAGGGTTATGGTTAGTTGGGTTTGGGTTATGGTTAGGGTTATTTTGGTAAAGGTTAGGCTTATGGTTAGTGTTAGGGCTAGTTGGTTTAGGGTTAGGGTTAGGGTTATTTGGTTTAGGTTTAGGTTTAGGGTCAGGGTTAGGGTTAGGGTTAGGGTTATTTGGGCTAGGGTTAGGGTTAGGGTTAGGGTTAGGGTTAGGGTTAGGGTTAGGGTTAGTTGGGTTTGGGTTATGGTTAGGGTTATTTTGGTAAAGGTTAGGCTTATGGTTAGTGTTAGGGCTAGTTGGTTTAGGGTTAGGGTTAGGGTTATTTGGTTTAGGTTTAGGTTTAGGGTCAGGGTTAGGGTTAGGGTTAGGGTTATTTGGGCTAGGGTTAGGGTTAGGGTTAGGGTTAGGGTTAGGGTTAGGGTTAGGGTTAGGGTTAGGGTTAGGGTTAGTTGGGTTTGGGTTATGGTTAGGGTTATTTTGGTAAAGGTTAGGCTTATGGTTAGTGTTAGGGCTAGTTGGTTTAGGGTTAGGGTTAGGGTTATTTGGTTTAGGGTTAGGTTTAGGGTCAGGGTTAGGGTTAGGGTTAGGGTTATTTGGGCTAGGGTTAGGGTTAGGGTTAGGGTTAGGGTTAGGGTTAGGGTTATGGTTAGTTGGGTTTGGGTTATGGTTAGGGTTATTTTGGTAAAGGTTACGCTTATGGTTAGTGTTAGGGCTAGTTGGTTTAGGGTTAGGGTTAGGGTTATTTGGTTTAGGGTTAGGTTTAGGGTCAGGGTTAGGGTTAGGGTTAGGGTTATTTGGGCTAGGGTTAGGGTTAGGGTTAGGGTTAGGGTTAGGGTTAGTTGGGTTAGGGTTATGGTTAGGGTTATTTTGGTAAAGGTTAGGCTTATGGTTAGTGTTAGGGCTAGTTGGTTTAGGGTTAGGGTTAGGGTTATTTGGTTTAGGGTTAGGTTTAGGGTCAGGGTTAGGGTTAGGGTTTAGGGTTATTTGGGCTAGGGTTAGGGTTAGGGTTAGGGTTAGGGTTAGGGTTAGGGTTAGGGTTATGGTTAGGGTTAGGGTTAGGGTTAGGGTTAGGGTTATGATTAGTTGGGTTAGGGTTATGGTTAGGGTTATTTTGGTAAAGGTTAGGCTTAGGGTTAGTGTTAGGGCTAGTTGGTTTAGGGTTAGGGTTAGGGTTATTTGGTTTAGGTTTAGGTTTAGGGTCAGGGTTAGGGTTAGGGTTAGGGTTATTTGGGCTAGGGTTAGGGTTAGGGTTAGGGTTAGGGTTAGGGTTATGGTTAGTTGGGTTAGGGTTATGGTTAGGGTTATTTTGGTAAAGGTTAGGCTTATGGTTAGTGTTAGGGCTAGTTGGTTTAGGGTTAGGGTTAGGGTTATTTGGTTTAGGGTTAGGTTTAGGGTCAGGGTTAGGGTTAGGGTTAGGGTTATTTGGGCTAGGGTTAGGGTTAGGGTTAGGGTTAGGGTTAGGGTTATGGTTAGTTGGGTTTGGGTTATGGTTAGGGTTATTTTGGTAAAGGTTAGGCTTATGGTTAGTGTTAGGGCTAGTTGGTTTAGGGTTAGGGTTAGGGTTATTTGGTTTAGGTTTAGGTTTAGGGTCAGGGTTAGGGTTAGGGTTAGGGTTATTTGGGCTAGGGTTAGGGTTAGGGTTAGGGTTAGGGTTAGGGTTAGGGTTAGGGTTAGGGTTAGGGTTAGGGTTAGGGTTAGGGTTAGGGTTAGGGTTAGGGTTAGTTGGGTTTGGGTTATGGTTAGGGTTATTTTGGTAAAGGTTAGGCTTATGGTTAGTGTTAGGGCTAGTTGGTTTAGGGTTAGGGTTAGGGTTATTTGGTTTAGGGTTAGGTTTAGGGTCAGGGTTAGGGTTAGGGTTAGGGTTATTTGGGCTAGGGTTAGGGTTAGGGTTAGGGTTAGGGTTAGGGTTAGTTGGGTTAGGGTTATAGTTAGGGTTATTTTGGTAAAGGTTAGGCTTAGGGTTAGTGTTAGGGCTAGTTGGTTTAGGGTTAGGGTTAGGGTTATTTGGTTTAGGGTTAGGTTTAGGGTCAGGGTTAGGGTTAGGGTTAGGGTTATTTGGGGTAGGGTTAGGGTTAGGGTTAGGGTTAGGGTTAGGGTTAGGGTTAGGGTTAGTTGGGTTTGGGTTATGGTTAGGGTTATTTTGTTAAAGGTTAGGCTTATGGTTAATGTTAGGGCTAGTTGGTTTAGGGTTAGGGTTAGGGTTATTTGGTTTAGGGTTAGGTTTAGGGTCAGGGTTAGGGTTAGGGTTAGGGTTATTTGGGCTAGGGTTAGGGTTAGGGTTAGGGTTAGGGTTAGGGTTATGGTTAGTTGGGTTTGGGTTATGGTTAGGGTTATTTTGGTAAAGGTTAGGCTTATGGTTAGTGTTAGGGCTAGTTGGTTTAGGGTTAGGGTTAGGGTTATTTGGTTTAGGGTTAGGTTTAGGGTCAGGGTTAGGGTTAGGGTTAGCGTTATTTTGGCTAGGGTTAGGGTTAGGGTTAGGGTTAGGGTTAGGGTTATGATTAGTTGGGTTAGGGTTATGGTTAGGGTTATTTTGGTAAAGGTTAGGCTTATGGTTAGTGTTAGGGCTAGTTGGTTTAGGGTTAGGGTTAGGGTTATTTGGTTTAGGTTTAGGTTTAGGGTCAGGGTTAGGGTTAGGGTTAGGGTTATTTGGGCTAGGGTTAGGGTTAGGGTTAGGGTTAGGGTTATGGTTAGTTGGGTTTGGGTTATGGTTAGGGTTATTTTGGTAAAGGTTAGGCTTATGGTTAGTGTTAGGGCTAGTTGGTTTAGGGTTAGGGTTAGGGTTATTTGGTTTAGGGTTAGGTTTAGGGTCAGGGTTAGGGTTAGGGTTATTTGGGCTAGGGTTAGGGTTAGGGTTAGGGTTAGGGTTAGGTTTAGTTGGGTTAGGGTTATGGTTAGGGTTATTTTGGTAAAGGTTAGGCTTATGGTTAGTGTTAGGGCTAGTTGGTTTAGGGTTAGGTTTACGGTCAGGGTTAGGGTTAGGGTTTAGGGTTATTTGGGCTAGGGTTAGGGTTAGGGTTAGGGTTAGGGTTAGGGTTAGGGTTAGGGTTAGGGTTAGGGTTAGGGTTAGGGTTATGGTTAGTTGGGTTTGGGTTATGGTTAGGGTTATTTTGGTAAAGGTTAGGCTTATGGTTAGTGTTAGGGCTAGTTGGTTTAGGGTTAGGGTTAGGGTTATTTGGTTTAGGGTTAGGTTTAGGGTCAGGGTTAGGGTTAGGGTTAGGGTTATTTGGGCTAGGGTTAGGGTTAGGGTTAGGGTTAGGGTTAGGGTTAGGGTTAGGGTTATGGTTAGGGTTAGTTGGGTTAGGGTTATGGTTAGGGTTATTTTGGTAAAGGTTAGGCTTATGGTTAGTGTTAGGGCTAGTTGGTTTAGGGTTAGGGTTAGGGTTATTTGGTTTAGGTTTAGGTTTAGGGTCAGGGTTAGGGTTAGGGTTAGGGTTATTTGGGCTAGGGTTAGGGTTAGGGTTAGGGTTAGGGTTAGGGTTAGGGTGAGTTGGGTTAGGGTTATGGTTAGGGTTATTTTGGTAAAGGTTAGGCTTATGGTTAGTGTTAGGGCTAGTTGGTTTAGGGTTAGGGTTAGGGTTATTTGGTTTAGGGTTAGGTTTAGGGTCAGGGTTAGGGTTAGGGTTAGGGTTATTTGGGCTAGGGTTAGGGTTAGGGTTAGGGTTAGGGTTAGGGTTAGGGTTATGGTTATGGTTAGTTGGGTTTGGGTTATGGTTAGGGTTATTTTGGTAAAGGTTAGGCTTATGGTTAGTGTTAGGGCTAGTTGGTTTAGGGTTAGGGTTAGGGTTATTTGGTTTAGGGTTAGGTTTAGGTCAGGGTTAGGGTTAGGGTTAGGGTTATTTGGGCTAGGGTTAGGGTTAGGGTTAGGGTTAGGGTTATGGTTAGTTGGGTTTGGGTAATGGTTAGGGTTATTTTGGTAAAGGTTAGGCTTATGGTTAGTGTTAGGGCTAGTTGGTTTAGGGTTAGGGTTAGGGTTATTTGGTTTAGGTTTAGGTTTAGGGTCAGGGTTAGGGTTAGGGTTAGGGTTATTTGGGCTAGGGTTAGGGTTAGGGTTAGGGTTAGGGTTAGGGTTAGTTGGGTTAGGGTTATGGTTAGGGTTATTTTGGTAAAGGTTAGGCTTATGGTTAGTGTTAGGGCTAGTTGGTTTAGGGTTAGGGTTAGGGTTATTTGGTTTAGGTTTAGGTTTAGGGTCAGGGTTAGGGTTAGGGTTAGGGTTATTTGGGCTAGGGTTAGGGTTAGGGTTAGGGTTAGGGTTAGTTGGGTTTGGGTTATGGTTAGGGTTATTTTGGTAAAGGTTAGGCTTATGGTTAGTGTTAGGGCTAGTTGGTTTAGGGTTAGGGTTAGGGTTATTTGGTTTAGGTTTAGGTTTAGGGTCAGGGTTAGGGTTAGGGTTAGGGTTATTTGGGCTAGGGTTAGGGTTAGGGTTAGGGTTAGGGTTAGGGTTAGGGTTAGGGTTAGGGTTAGGGTTAGGGTTAGGGTTAGGGTTAGTTGGGTTTGGGTTATGGTTAGGGTTATTTTGGTAAAGGTTAGGCTTATGGTTAGTGTTAGGGCTAGTTGGTTTAGGGTTAGGGTTAGGGTTATTTGGTTTAGGGTTAGGTTTAGGGTCAGGGTTAGGGTTAGGGTTAGGGTTATTTGGGCTAGGGTTAGGGTTAGGGTTAGGGTTAGGGTTAGGGTTATGGTTAGTTGGGTTTGGGTTATGGTTAGGGTTATTTTGGTAAAGGTTAGGCTTATGGTTAGTGTTAGGGCTAGTTGGTTTAGGGTTAGGGTTAGGGTTATTTGGTTTAGGGTTAGGTTTAGGGTCAGGGTTAGGGTTAGGGTTAGGGTTATTTGGGCTAGGGTTAGGGTTAGGGTTAGGGTTAGGGTTAGGGTTAGTTGGGTTAGGGTTATGGTTAGGGTTATTTTGGTAAAGGTTAGGCTTATGGTTAGTGTTAGGGCTAGTTGGTTTAGGGTTAGGGTTAGGGTTATTTGGTTTAGGGTTAGGTTTAGGGTCAGGGTTAGGGTTAGGGTTTAGGGTTATTTGGGCTAGGGTTAGGGTTAGGGTTAGGGTTAGGGTTAGGGTTAGGGTTAGGGTTATGGTTAGGGTTAGGGTTAGGGTTAGGGTTAGGGTTATGATTAGTTGGGTTAGGGTTATGGTTAGGGTTATTTTGGTAAAGGTTAGGCTTATGGTTAGTGTTAGGGCTAGTTGGTTTAGGGTTAGGGTTAGGGTTATTTGGTTTAGGTTTAGGTTTAGGGTCAGGGTTAGGGTTAGGGTTAGGGTTATTTGGGCTAGGGTTAGGGTTAGGGTTAGGGTTAGGGTTAGGGTTATGGTTAGTTGGGTTAGGGTTATGGTTAGGGTTATTTTGGTAAAGGTTAGGCTTATGGTTAGTGTTAGGGCTAGTTGGTTTAGGGTTAGGGTTAGGGTTATTTGGTTTAGGGTTAGGTTTAGGGTCAGGGTTAGGGTTAGGGTTAGGGTTATTTGGGCTAGGGTTAGGGTTAGGGTTAGGGTTAGGTTTATGGTTAGTTGGGTTTGGGTTATGGTTAGGGTTATTTTGGTAAAGGTTAGGCTTATGGTTAGTGTTAGGGCTAGTTGGTTTAGGGTTAGGGTTAGGGTTATTTGGTTTAGGGTTAGGTTTAGGGTCAGGGTTAGGGTTAGGGTTAGGGTTATTTGGGCTAGGGTTAGGGTTAGGGTTAGGGTTAGGGTTAGGGTTAGTTGGGTTAGGGTTATGGTTAGAGTTATTTTGGTAAAGGTTAGGCTTATGGTTAGTGTTAGGGCTAGTTGGTTTAGGGTTAGGTTTACGGTCAGGGTTAGGGTTAGGGTTTAGGGTTATTTGGGCTAGGGTTAGGGTTAGGGTTAGGGTTAGGGTTAGGGTTAGGGTTAGGGTTAGGGTTAGGGTTATGGTTAGTTGGGTTTGGGTTATGGTTAGGGTTATTTTGGTAAAGGTTAGGCTTATGGTTAGTGTTAGGGCTAGTTGGTTTAGGGTTAGGGTTAGGGTTATTTGGTTTAGGTTTAGGTTTAGGGTCAGGGTTAGGGTTAGGGTTAGGGTTATTTGGGCTAGGGTTAGGGTTAGGGTTAGGGTTAGGGTTAGGGTTAGGGTTAGGGTTAGTTGGGTTAGGGTTATGGTTAGGGTTATTTTGGTAAAGGTTAGGCTTATGGTTAGTGTTAGGGCTAGTTGGTTTAGGGTTAGGGTTAGGGTTATTTGGTTTAGGTTTAGGTTTAGTGTCAGGGTTAGGGTTAGGGTTAGGGTTATTTGGGCTAGGGTTAGGGTTAGGGTTAGGGTTAGGGTTAGGGTTAGTTGGGTTAGGGTTATGGTTAGGGTTATTTTGGTAAAGGTTAGGCTTATGGTTAGTGTTAGGGCTAGTTGGTTTAGGGTTAGGGTTAGGGTTATTTGGTTTAGGGTTAGGTTTAGGGTCAGGGTTAGGGTTAGGGTTAGGGTTATTTGGGCTAGGGTTAGGGTTAGGGTTAGGGTTAGGGTTAGGGTTAGGGTTAGGGTTATGGTTATGGTTAGTTGGGTTTGGGTTATGGTTAGGGTTATTTTGGTAAAGGTTAGGCTTATGGTTAGTGTTAGGGCTAGTTGGTTTAGGGTTAGGGTTAGGGTTATTTGGTTTAGGGTTAGGTTTAGGGTCAGGGTTAGGGTTAGGGTTAGGGTTATTTGGGCTAGGGTTAGGGTTAGGGTTAGGGTTAGGGTTAGGGTTATGGTTAGTTGGGTTTGGGTAATGGTTAGGGTTATTTTGGTAAAGGTTAGGCTTATGGTTAGTGTTAGGGCTAGTTGGTTTAGGGTTAGGGTTAGGGTTATTTGGTTTAGGTTTAGGTTTAGGGTCAGGGTTAGGGTTAGGGTTAGGGTTATTTGGGCTAGGGTTAGGGTTAGGGTTAGGGTTAGGGTTAGGGTTAGTTGGGTTAGGGTTATGGTTAGGGTTATTTTGGTAAAGGTTAGGCTTATGGTTAGTGTTAGGGCTAGTTGGTTTAGGGTTAGGGTTAGGGTTATTTGGTTTAGGTTTAGGTTTAGGGTCAGGGTTAGGGTTAGGGTTAGGGTTATTTGGGCTAGGGTTAGGGTTAGGGTTAGGGTTAGGGTTAGGGTTAGGGTTAGTTGGGTTTGGGTTATGGTTAGGGTTATTTTGGTAAAGGTTAGGCTTATGGTTAGTGTTAGGGCTAGTTGGTTTAGGGTTAGGGTTAGGGTTATTTGGTTTAGGTTTAGGTTTAGGGTCAGGGTTAGGGTTAGGGTTAGGGTTATTTGGGCTAGGGTTAGGGTTAGGGTTAGGGTTAGGGTTAGGGTTAGGGTTAGGGTTAGGGTTAGGGTTAGGGTTAGGGTTATGGTTAGTTGGGTTTGGGTTATGGTTAGGGTTATTTTGGTAAAGGTTAGGCTTATGGTTAGTGTTAGGGCTAGTTGGTTTAGGGTTAGGGTTAGGGTTATTTGGTTTAGGGTTAGGTTTAGGGTCAGGGTTAGGGTTAGGGTTATTTGGGCTAGGGTTAGGGTTAGGGTTAGGGTTAGGGTTAGGGTTAGGGTTATGGTTAGTTGGGTTTGGGTTATGGTTAGGGTTATTTTGGTAAAGGTTAGGCTTATGGTTAGTGTTAGGGCTAGTTGGTTTAGGGTTAGGGTTAGGGTTATTTGGTTTAGGGTTAGGTTTAGGGTCAGGGTTAGGGTTACGGTTAGGGTTATTTGGGCTAGGGTTAGGGTTAGGGTTAGGGTTAGGGTTAGGGTTAGGGTTAGGGTTAGGGTTAGTTGGGTTTGGGTAATGGTTAGGGTTATTTTGGTAAAGGTTAGGCTTATGGTTAGTGTTAGGGCTAGTTGGTTTAGGGTTAGGGTTAGGGTTATTTGGTTTAGGTTTATGTTTAGGGTCAGGGTTAGGGTTAGGGTTAGGGTTATTTGGGCTAGGGTTAGGGTTAGGGTTAGGGTTAGGGTTAGGGTTAGGGTTAGGGTTAGGGTTAGGGTTAGGGTTAGTTGGGTTAGGGTTATGGTTAGGGTTATTTTGGTAAAGGTTAGGCTTATGGTTAGTGTTAGGGCTAGTTGGTTTAGGGTTAGGGTTAGGGTTATTTGGTTTAGGGTTAGGTTTAGGGTCAGGGTTAGGGTTAGGGTTATGGTTATTTGGGCTAGGGTTAGGGTTAGGGTTAGGGTTAGGGTTAGGGTTAGGGTTAGGGTTAGGGTTAGTTGGGTTTGGGTTATGGTTAGGGTTATTTTGGTAAAGGTTAGGCTTATGGTTAGTGTTAGGGCTAGTTGGTTTAGGATTAGGGTTAGGGTTATTTGGTTTAGGGTTAGGTTTCGGGTCAGGGTTGGGGTTAGGGTTAGGGTTATTTGGGCTAGGGTTAGGGTTAAGGTTAGGGTTAGGGTTAGGGTCAGGGTTAGGGTTATGGTTAGTTGGGTTTGGGTAATGGTTAGGGTTATTTTGGTAAAGGTTAGGCTTATGGTTAGTGTTAGGGCTAGTTGGTTTAGGGTTAGGGTTAGGGTTATTTGGTTTAGGTTTAGGTTTAGGGTCAGGGTTAGGGTTAGGGTTAGGGTTATTTGGGCTAGGGTTAGGGTTAGGGTTAGGGTTAGGGTTAGGGTTAGGGTTAGGGTTAGGGTTATGTTTAGTTGGGTTTGGGTTATGGTTAGGGTTATTTTGGTAAAGGTTAGGCTTATGGTTAGTGTTAGGGCTAGTTGGTTTAGGGTTAGGGTTAGGGTTATTTGGTTTAGGGTTAGGTTTAGGGTCAGGGTTAGGGTTAGGGTTAGGGTTATTTGGGCTAGGGTTAGGGTTAGGGTTAGGGTTAGGGTTAGGGTTAGGGTTAGGGTTAGGGTTAGGGTCAGGGTTAGGGTTATGGTTAGTTGGGTTTGGGTAATGGTTAGGGTTATTTTGGTAAAGGTTAGGCTTATGGTTAGTGTTAGGGCTAGTTGGTTTAGGGTTAGGGTTAGGGTTATTTGGTTTAGGTTTAGGTTTAGGGTCAGGGTTAGGGTTAGGGTTAGGGTTATTTGGGCTAGGGTTAGGGTTAGGGTTAGGGTTAGGGTTAGGGTTAGGGTTAGGGTTAGTTGGGTTAGGGTTATGGTTAGGGTTATTTTGGTAAAGGTTAGGCTTATGGTTAGTGTTAGGGCTAGTTGGTTTAGGGTTAGGGTTAGGGTTATTTGGTTTAGGGTTAGGTTTAGGGTCAGGGTTAGGGTTAGGGTTAGGGTTATTTGGGCTAGGGTTAGGGTTAGGGTTAGGGTTAGGGTTAGGGTTAGGGTTATGGTTAGTTGGGTTTGGGTAATGGTTAGGGTTATTTTGGTAAAGGTTAGGCTTATGGTTAGTGTTAGGGCTAGTTGGTTTAGGGTTAGGGTTAGGGTTATTTGGTTTAGGTTTAGGTTTAGGGTCAGGGTTAGGGTTAGGGTTAGGGTTATTTGGGCTAGGGTTAGGGTTAGGGTTAGGGTTAGGGTTAGGGTTAGTTGGGTTAGGGTTATGGTTAGGGTTATTTTGGTAAAGGTTAGGCTTATGGTTAGTGTTAGGGCTAGTTGGTTTAGGGTTAGGGTTAGGGTTATTTGGTTTAGGGTTAGGTTTAGGGTCAGGGTTAGGGTTAGGGTTTAGGGTTATTTGGGCTAGGGTTAGGGTTAGGGTTAGGGTTAGGGTTAGGGTTAGGGTTAGGGTTAGGGTTAGGGTTAGGGTTAGGGTTAGGGTTATGATTAGTTCGGTTAGGGTTATGGTTAGGGTTATTTTGGTAAAGGTTAGGCGTATGGTTAGTGTTAGGGCTAGTTGGTTTAGGGTTAGGGTTAGGGTTATTTGGTTTAGGTTTAGGTTTAGGGTCAGGGTTAGGGTTAGGGTTAGGGTTATTTGGGCTAGGGTTAGGGTTAGGGTTAGGGTTAGTGTTAGGGTTATGGTTAGTTGGGTTAGGGTTATGGTTAGGGTTATTTTGGTAAAGGTTAGGCTTATGGTTAGTGTTAGGGCTAGTTGGTTTAGGGTTAGGGTTAGGGTTATTTGGTTTAGGGTTAGGTTTAGGGTCAGGGTTAGGGTTAGGGTTAGGGTTATTTGGGCTAGGGTTCTGGTTAGGGTTAGGGTTAGGGTTAGGGTTATGGTTAGTTGGGTTTGGGTTATGGTTAGGGTTATTTTGGTAAAGGTTAGGCTTATGGTTAGTGTTAGGGCTAGTTGGTTTAGGGTTAGGGTTAGGGTTATTTGGTTTAGGGTTAGGTTTAGGGTCAGGGTTAGGGTTAGGGTTAGGGTTATTTGGGCTAGGGTTAGGGTTAGGGTTAGGGTTAGGGTTAGGGTTAGTTGGGTTAGGGTTATGGTTAGGGTTATTTTGGTAATGGTTAGGCTTATGGTTAGTGTTAGGGCTAGTTGGTTTAGGGTTAGGTTTACGGTCAGGGTTAGGGTTAGGGTTTAGGGTTATTTGGGCTAGGGTTAGGGTTAGGGTTAGGGTTAGGGTTAGGGTTAGGGTTAGGGTTAGGGTTAGGGTTAGGGTTAGGGTTAGGGTTAGGGTTATTTGGGCTAGGGTTCTGGTTAGGGTTAGGGTTAGGGTTAGGGTTATGGTTAGTTGGGTTTGGGTTATGGTTAGGGTTATTTTGGTAAAGGTTAGGCTTATGGTTAGTGTTAGGGCTAGTTGGTTTAGGGTTAGGGTTAGGGTTATTTGGTTTAGGGTTAGGTTTAGGGTCAGGGTTAGGGTTAGGGTTAGGGTTATTTGGGCTAGGGTTAGGGTTAGGGTTAGGGTTAGGGTTAGGGTTAGGGTTAGGGTTAGGGTTAGGGTTAGTTGGGTTAGGGTTATGGTTAGGGTTATTTTGGTAAAGGTTAGGCTTATGGTTAGTGTTAGGGCTAGTTGGTTTAGGGTTAGGGTTAGGGTTATTTGGTTTAGGTTTAGGTTTAGTGTCAGGGTTAGGGTTAGGGTTAGGGTTATTTGGGCTAGGGTTAGGGTTAGGGTTAGGGTTAGGGTTAGGGTTAGGGTTAGTTGGGTTAGGGTTATGGTTAGGGTTATTTTGGTAAAGGTTAGGCTTATGGTTAGTGTTAGGGCTAGTTGGTTTAGGGTTAGGGTTAGGGTTATTTGGTTTAGGGTTAGGTTTAGGGTCAGGGTTAGGGTTAGGGTTAGGGTTATTTGGGCTAGGGTTAGGGTTAGGGTTAGGGTTAGGGTTAGGGTTATGGTTATGGTTAGTTGGGTTTGGGTTATGGTTAGGGTTATTTTGGTAAAGGTTAGGCTTATGGTTAGTGTTAGGGCTAGTTGGTTTAGGGTTAGGGTTAGGGTTATTTGGTTTAGGGTTAGGTTTAGGGTCAGGGTTAGGGTTAGGGTTAGGGTTATTTGGGCTAGGGTTAGGGTTAGGGTTAGGGTTAGGGTTAGGGTTAGGGTTAGTTGGGTTTGGGTAATGGTTAGGGTTATTTTGGTAAAGGTTAGGCTTATGGTTAGTGTTAGGGCTAGTTGGTTTAGGGTTAGGGTTAGGGTTATTTGGTTTAGGTTTAGGTTTAGGGTCAGGGTTAGGGTTAGGGTTAGGGTTATTTGGGCTAGGGTTAGGGTTAGGGTTAGGGTTAGGGTTAGGGTTAGTTGGGTTAGGGTTATGGTTAGGGTTATTTTGGTAAAGGTAAGGCTTATGGTTAGTGTTAGGGCTAGTTGGCTTAGGGTTAGGGTTAGGGTTATTTGGTTTAGGGTTAGGTTTAGGGTCAGGGTTAGGGTTAGGGTTTAGGGTTATTTGGGCTAGGGTTAGGGTTAGGGTTAGGGTTAGGGTTAGGGTTAGGGTTAGGGTTAGGGTTAGGGTTAGGGTTATTTGGGCTAGGGTTCTGGTTAGGGTTAGGGTTAGGGTTAGGGTTATGGTTAGTTGGGTTTGGGTTATGGTTAGGGTTATTTTGGTAAAGGTTAGGCTTATGGTTAGTG
Source organism: Sturnus vulgaris (assembly GCF_052056855.1). NCBI lineage: Eukaryota > Metazoa > Chordata > Aves > Passeriformes > Sturnidae > Sturnus > Sturnus vulgaris. The sequence continues at coordinate 180,809 of NW_028276374.1, forward strand.
TTAGGGCTAGTTGGTTTAGGGTTAGGGTTAGGGTTATTTGGTTTAGGGTTAGGTTTAGGGTCAGGGTTAGGGTTAGGGTTAGGGTTATTTGGGCTAGGGTTAGGGTTAGGGTTAGGGTTAGGGTTAGGGTTAGGGTTAGGGTTAGGGTTAGTTGGGTTAGGGTTATGGTTAGGGTTATTTTGGTAAAGGTTAGGCTTATGGTTAGTGTTAGGGCTAGTTGGTTTAGGGTTAGGGTTAGGGTTATTTGGTTTAGGTTTAGGTTTAGTGTCAGGGTTAGGGTTAGGGTTAGGGTTATTTGGGCTAGGGTTAGGGTTAGGGTTAGGGTTAGGGTTAGGGTTAGGGTTAGTTGGGTTAGGGTTATGGTTAGGGTTATTTTGGTAAAGGTTAGGCTTATGGTTAGTGTTAGGGCTAGTTGGTTTAGGGTTAGGGTTAGGGTTATTTGGTTTAGGGTTAGGTTTAGGGTCAGGGTTAGGGTTAGGGTTAGGGTTATTTGGGCTAGGGTTAGGGTTAGGGTTAGGGTTAGGGTTAGGGTTAGGGTTATGGTTATGGTTAGTTGGGTTTGGGTTATGGTTAGGGTTATTTTGGTAAAGGTTAGGCTTATGGTTAGTGTTAGGGCTAGTTGGTTTAGGGTTAGGGTTAGGGTTATTTGGTTTAGGGTTAGGTTTAGGGTCAGGGTTAGGGTTAGGGTTAGGGTTATTTGGGCTAGGGTTAGGGTTAGGGTTAGGGTTAGGGTTAGGGTTATGGTTAGTTGGGTTTGGGTAATGGTTAGGGTTATTTTGGTAAAGGTTAGGCTTATGGTTAGTGTTAGGGCTAGTTGGTTTAGGGTTAGGGTTAGGGTTATTTGGTTTAGGTTTAGGTTTAGGGTCAGGGTTAGGGTTAGGGTTAGGGTTATTTGGGCTAGGGTTAGGGTTAGGGTTAGGGTTAGGGTTAGGGTTAGGGTTAGTTGGGTTAGGGTTATGGTTAGGGTTATTTTGGTAAAGGTTAGGCTTATGGTTAGTGTTAGGGCTAGTTGGTTTAGGGTTAGGGTTAGGGTTATTTGGTTTAGGTTTAGGTTTAGTGTCAGGGTTAGGGTTAGGGTTATGGTTATTTGGGCTAGGGTTAGGGTTAGGGTTAGGGTTAGGGTTAGGGTTAGGGTTAGTTGGGTTAGGGTTATGGTTAGGGTTATTTTGGTAAAGGTTAGGCTTATGGTTAGTGTTAGGGCTAGTTGGTTTAGGGTTAGGGTTAGGGTTATTTGGTTTAGGTTTAGGTTTAGGGTCAGGGTTAGGGTTAGGGTTAGGGTTATTTGGGCTAGGGTTAGGGTTAGGGTTAGGGTTAGGGTTAGGGTTAGGGTTAGGGTTAGGGTTAGGGTTAGTTGGGTTTGGGTTATGGTTAGGGTTATTTTGGTAAAGGTTAGGCTTATGGTTAGTGTTAGGGCTAGTTGGTTTATGGTTAGGGTTAGGGTTATTTGGTTTAGGGTTAGGTTTAGGGTCAGGGTTAGGGTTAGGGTTAGGGTTATTTGGGCTAGGGTTAGGGTTAGGGTTAGGGTTAGGGTTAGGGTTAGGGTTAGGGTTAGGGTTAGGGTTAGGGTTATGGTTAGTTGGGTTTGGGTTATGGTTAGGGTTATTTTGGTAAAGGGTAGGCTTATGGTTAGTGTTAGGGCTAGTTGGTTTAGGGTTAGGGTTAGGGTTATTTGGTTTAGGGTTAGGTTTAGGGTCAGGGTTAGGGTTAGGGTTAGGGTTATTTGGGCTAGGGTTAGGGTTAGGGTTAGGGTTAGGGTTAGGGTTATGGTTAGTTGGGTTTGGGTTATGGTTAGGGTTATTTTGGTAAAGGTTAGGCTTATGGTTAGTGTTAGGGCTAGTTGGTTTAGGGTTAGGGTTAGGGTTATTTGGTTTAGGTTTATGTTTAGGGTCAGGGTTAGGGTTAGGGTTAGGGTTATTTGGGCTAGGGTTAGGGTTAGGGTTAGGGTTAGGGTTAGGGTTAGGGTTAGGGTTAGGGTTAGGGTTAGTTGGGTTAGGGTTATGGTTAGGGTTATTTTGGTAAAGGTTAGGCTTATGGTTAGTGTTAGGGCTAGTTGGTTTAGGGTTAGGGTTAGGGTTATTTGGTTTAGGGTTAGGTTTAGGGTCAGGGTTAGGGTTAGGGTTAGGGTTATTTGGGCTAGGGTTAGGGTTAGGGTTAGGGTTAGGGTTAGGGTTATGGTTAGTTGGGTTTGGGTAATGGTTAGGGTTATTTTGGTAAAGGTTAGGCTTATGGTTAGTGTTAGGGCTAGTTGGTTTAGGGTTAGGGTTAGGGTTATTTGGTTTAGGTTTAGGTTTAGGGTCAGGGTTAGGGTTAGGGTTAGGGTTATTTGGGCTAGGGTTAGGGTTAGGGTTAGTTGGGTTTGGGTTATGGTTAGGGTTATTTTGGTAAAGGTTAGGCTTATGGTTAGTGTTAGGGCTAGTTGGTTTAGGGTTAGGGTTAGGGTTATTTGGTTTAGGTTTAGGTTTAGTGTCAGGGTTAGGGTTAGGGTTAGGGTTATTTGGGCTAGGGTTAGGGTTAGGGTTAGGGTTAGGGTTAGGGTTAGGGTTAGGGTTAGGGTTATGGTTAGTTGGGTTTGGGTAATGGTTAGGGTTATTTTGGTAAAGGTTAGGCTTATGGTTAGTGTTAGGGCTAGTTGGTTTAGGGTTAGGGTTAGGGTTATTTGGTTTAGGTTTAGGTTTAGGGTCAGGGTTAGGGTTAGGGTTAGGGTTATTTGGGCTAGGGTTAGGGTTAGGGTTAGGGTTAGGGTTAGGGTTAGGGTTAGTTGGGTTAGGGTTATGGTTAGGGTTATTTTGGTAAAGGTTAGGCTTATGGTTAGTGTTAGGGCTAGTTGGTTTAGGGTTAGGGTTAGGGTTATTTGGTTTAGGGTTAGGTTTAGGGTCAGGGTTAGGGTTAGGGTTAGGGTTATTTGGGCTAGGGTTAGGGTTAGGGTTAGGGTTAGGGTTAGGGTTATGGTTATGGTTAGTTGGGTTTGGGTTATGGTTAGGGTTATTTTGGTAAAGGTTAGGCTTATGGTTAGTGTTAGGGCTAGTTGGTTTAGGGTTAGGGTTAGGGTTATTTGGTTTAGGGTTAGGTTTAGGGTCAGGGTTAGGGTTAGGGTTAGGGTTATTTGGGCTAGGGTTAGGGTTAGGGTTAGGGTTAGGGTTAGGGTTAGGGTTAGTTGGGTTTGGGTAATGGTTAGGGTTATTTTGGTAAAGGTTAGGCTTATGGTTAGTGTTAGGGCTAGTTGGTTTAGGGTTAGGGTTAGGGTTATTTGGTTTAGGTTTAGGTTTAGGGTCAGGGTTAGGGTTAGGGTTAGGGTTATTTGGGCTAGGGTTAGGGTTAGGGTTAGGGTTAGGGTTAGGGTTAGTTGGGTTAGGGTTATGGTTAGGGTTATTTTGGTAAAGGTAAGGCTTATGGTTAGTGTTAGGGCTAGTTGGCTTAGGGTTAGGGTTAGGGTTATTTGGTTTAGGGTTAGGTTTAGGGTCAGGGTTAGGGTTAGGGTTTAGGGTTATTTGGGCTAGGGTTAGGGTTAGGGTTAGGGTTAGGGTTAGGGTTAGGGTTAGGGTTAGGGTTAGGGTTAGGGTTATTTGGGCTAGGGTTCTGGTTAGGGTTAGGGTTAGGGTTAGGGTTATGGTTAGTTGGGTTTGGGTTATGGTTAGGGTTATTTTGGTAAAGGTTAGGCTTATGGTTAGTGTTAGGGCTAGTTGGTTTAGGGTTAGGGTTAGGGTTATTTGGTTTAGGGTTAGGTTTAGGGTCAGGGTTAGGGTTAGGGTTAGGGTTATTTGGGCTAGGGTTAGGGTTAGGGTTAGGGTTAGGGTTAGGGTTAGGGTTAGGGTTAGGGTTAGTTGGGTTAGGGTTATGGTTAGGGTTATTTTGGTAAAGGTTAGGCTTATGGTTAGTGTTAGGGCTAGTTGGTTTAGGGTTAGGGTTAGGGTTATTTGGTTTAGGTTTAGGTTTAGTGTCAGGGTTAGGGTTAGGGTTAGGGTTATTTGGGCTAGGGTTAGGGTTAGGGTTAGGGTTAGGGTTAGGGTTAGGGTTAGTTGGGTTAGGGTTATGGTTAGGGTTATTTTGGTAAAGGTTAGGCTTATGGTTAGTGTTAGGGCTAGTTGGTTTAGGGTTAGGGTTAGGGTTATTTGGTTTAGGGTTAGGTTTAGGGTCAGGGTTAGGGTTAGGGTTAGGGTTATTTGGGCTAGGGTTAGGGTTAGGGTTAGGGTTAGGGTTAGGGTTAGGGTTATGGTTATGGTTAGTTGGGTTTGGGTTATGGTTAGGGTTATTTTGGTAAAGGTTAGGCTTATGGTTAGTGTTAGGGCTAGTTGGTTTAGGGTTAGGGTTAGGGTTATTTGGTTTAGGGTTAGGTTTAGGGTCAGGGTTAGGGTTAGGGTTAGGGTTATTTGGGCTAGGGTTAGGGTTAGGGTTAGGGTTAGGGTTAGGGTTATGGTTAGTTGGGTTTGGGTAATGGTTAGGGTTATTTTGGTAAAGGTTAGGCTTATGGTTAGTGTTAGGGCTAGTTGGTTTAGGGTTAGGGTTAGGGTTATTTGGTTTAGGTTTAGGTTTAGGGTCAGGGTTAGGGTTAGGGTTAGGGTTATTTGGGCTAGGGTTAGGGTTAGGGTTAGGGTTAGGGTTAGGGTTAGGGTTAGTTGGGTTAGGGTTATGGTTAGGGTTATTTTGGTAAAGGTTAGGCTTATGGTTAGTGTTAGGGCTAGTTGGTTTAGGGTTAGGGTTAGGGTTATTTGGTTTAGGTTTAGGTTTAGTGTCAGGGTTAGGGTTAGGGTTATGGTTATTTGGGCTAGGGTTAGGGTTAGGGTTAGGGTTAGGGTTAGGGTTAGGGTTAGTTGGGTTAGGGTTATGGTTAGGGTTATTTTGGTAAAGGTTAGGCTTATGGTTAGTGTTAGGGCTAGTTGGTTTAGGGTTAGGGTTAGGGTTATTTGGTTTAGGTTTAGGTTTAGGGTCAGGGTTAGGGTTAGGGTTAGGGTTATTTGGGCTAGGGTTAGGGTTAGGGTTAGGGTTAGGGTTAGGGTTAGGGTTAGGGTTAGGGTTAGGGTTAGTTGGGTTTGGGTTATGGTTAGGGTTATTTTGGTAAAGGTTAGGCTTATGGTTAGTGTTAGGGCTAGTTGGTTTATGGTTAGGTTAGGGTTATTTGGTTTAGGGTTAGGTTTAGGGTCAGGGTTAGGGTTAGGGTTAGGGTTATTTGGGCTAGGGTTAGGGTTAGGGTTAGGGTTAGGGTTAGGGTTAGGGTTAGGGTTAGGGTTAGGGTTAGGGTTAGGGTTATGGTTAGTTGGGTTTGGGTTATGGTTAGGGTTATTTTGGTAAAGGGTAGGCTTATGGTTAGTGTTAGGGCTAGTTGGTTTAGGGTTAGGGTTAGGGTTATTTGGTTTAGGGTTAGGTTTAGGGTCAGGGTTAGGGTTAGGGTTAGGGTTATTTGGGCTAGGGTTAGGGTTAGGGTTAGGGTTAGGGTTAGGGTTATGGTTAGTTGGGTTTGGGTTATGGTTAGGGTTATTTTGGTAAAGGTTAGGCTTATGGTTAGTGTTAGGGCTAGTTGGTTTAGGGTTAGGGTTAGGGTTATTTGGTTTAGGTTTATGTTTAGGGTCAGGGTTAGGGTTAGGGTTAGGGTTATTTGGGCTAGGGTTAGGGTTAGGGTTAGGGTTAGGGTTAGGGTTAGGGTTAGGGTTAGGGTTAGGGTTAGTTGGGTTAGGGTTATGGTTAGGGTTATTTTGGTAAAGGTTAGGCTTATGGTTAGTGTTAGGGCTAGTTGGTTTAGGGTTAGGGTTAGGGTTATTTGGTTTAGGGTTAGGTTTAGGGTCAGGGTTAGGGTTAGGGTTAGGGTTATTTGGGCTAGGGTTAGGGTTAGGGTTAGGGTTAGGGTTAGGGTTATGGTTAGTTGGGTTTGGGTAATGGTTAGGGTTATTTTGGTAAAGGTTAGGCTTATGGTTAGTGTTAGGGCTAGTTGGTTTAGGGTTAGGGTTAGGGTTATTTGGTTTAGGTTTAGGTTTAGGGTCAGGGTTAGGGTTAGGGTTAGGGTTATTTGGGCTAGGGTTAGGGTTAGGGTTAGTTGGGTTTGGGTTATGGTTAGGGTTATTTTGGTAAAGGTTAGGCTTATGGTTAGTGTTAGGGCTAGTTGGTTTAGGGTTAGGGTTAGGGTTATTTGGTTTAGGTTTAGGTTTAGTGTCAGGGTTAGGGTTAGGGTTAGGGTTATTTGGGCTAGGGTTAGGGTTAGGGTTAGGGTTAGGGTTAGGGTTAGGGTTAGGGTTATGGTTAGTTGGGTTTGGGTAATGGTTAGGGTTATTTTGGTAAAGGTTAGGCTTATGGTTAGTGTTAGGGCTAGTTGGTTTAGGGTTAGGGTTAGGGTTATTTGGTTTAGGGTTAGGTTTAGGGTCAGGGTTAGGGTTAGGGTTAGGGTTATTTGGGCTAGGGTTAGGGTTAGGGTTAGGGTTAGGGTTAGGGTTAGGGTTATGGTTAGTTGGGTTTTGGTTATGGTTAGGGTTATTTTGGTAAAGGTTAGGCTTATGGTTAGTGTTAGGGCTAGTTGGTTTAGGGTTAGGGTTAGGGTTATTTGGTTTAGGGTTACGTTTAGGGTCAGGGTTAGGGTTAGGGTTAGGGTTATTTGGGCTAGGGTTAGGGTTAGGGTTAGGGTTAGGGTTAGGGTTAGGGTTATGGTTAGTTGGGTTTGGGTAATGGTTAGGGTTATTTTGGTAAAGGTTAGGCTTATGGTTAGTGTTAGGGCTAGTTGGTTTAGGGTTAGGGTTAGGGTTATTTGGTTTAGATTTAGGTTTAGGGTGAGGGTTAGGGTTAGGGTTAGGGTTATTTGGGCTAGGGTTAGGGTTAGGGTTAGGGTTAGGGTTAGGGTTAGGGTTAGGGTTAGGGTTAGGGTTAGGGTTATGGTTAGTTGGGTTTGGGTTATGGTTAGGGTTATTTTGGTAAAGGTTAGGCTTATGGTTAGTGTTAGGGCTAGTTGGTTTAGGGTTAGGGTTAGGGTTAGGGTTAGGGTTAGGGTTAGGGTTAGGGTTAGGGTTAGGGTTAGGGTTAGGGTTAGGGTTAGGGTTAGGGTTAGGGTTAGGGTTAGGGTTAGTTGGGTTAGGGTTATGGTTAGGGTTATTTTGGTAAAGGTTAGGCTTATGGTTAGTGTTAGGGCTAGTTGGTTTAGGGTTAGGGTTAGGGTTATTTGGTTTAGGGTTAGGTTTAGGGTCAGGGTTAGGGTTAGGGTTAGGGTTATTTGGGCTAGGGTTAGGGTTAGGGTTAGGGTTAGGGTTAGGGTTATGGTTAGTTGGGTTTGGGTAATGGTTAGGGTTATTTTGGTAAAGGTTAGGCTTATGGTTAGTGTTAGGGCTAGTTGGTTTAGGGTTAGGGTTAGGGTTATTTGGTTTAGGTTTAGGTTTAGGGTCAGGGTTAGGGTTAGGGTTAGGGTTATTTGGGCTAGGGTTAGGGTTAGGGTTAGGGTTAGGGTTAGGGTTAGTTGGGTTAGGGTTATGGTTAGGGTTATTTTGGTAAAGGTAAGGCTTATGGTTAGTGTTAGGGCTAGTTGGTTTAGGGTTAGGGTTAGGGTTATTTGGTTTAGGGTTAGGTTTAGGGTCAGGGTTAGGGTTAGGGTTTAGGGTTATTTGGGCTAGGGTTAGGGTTAGGGTTAGGGTTAGGGTTAGGGTTAGGGTTAGGGTTAGGGTTAGGGTTAGGGTTATGATTAGTTGGGTTAGGGTTATGGTTAGGGTTATTTTGGTAAAGGTTAGGCGTATGGTTAGTGTTAGGGCTAGTTGGTTTAGGGTTAGGGTTAGGGTTATTTGGTTTAGGTTTAGGTTTAGGGTCAGGGTTAGGGTTAGGGTTAGGGTTATTTGGGCTAGGGTTAGGGTTAGGGTTAGGGTTAGTGTTAGGGTTATGGTTAGTTGGGTTAGGGTTATGGTTAGGGTTATTTTGGTAAAGGTTAGGCTTATGGTTAGTGTTAGGGCTAGTTGGTTTAGGGTTAGGGTTAGGGTTATTTGGTTTAGGGTTAGGTTTAGGGTCAGGGTTAGGGTTAGGGTTAGGGTTATTTGGGCTAGGGTTCTGGTTAGGGTTAGGGTTAGGGTTAGGGTTATGGTTAGTTGGGTTTGGGTTATGGTTAGGGTTATTTTGGTAAAGGTTAGGCTTATGGTTAGTGTTAGGGCTAGTTGGTTTAGGGTTAGGGTTAGGGTTATTTGGTTTAGGGTTAGGTTTAGGGTCAGGGTTAGGGTTAGGGTTAGGGTTATTTGGGCTAGGGTTAGGGTTAGGGTTAGGGTTAGGGTTAGGGTTAGGGTTAGGGTTAGGGTTAGGGTTAGGGTTAGTTGGGTTAGGGTTATGGTTAGGGTTATTTTGGTAAAGGTTAGGCTTATGGTTAGTGTTAGGGCTAGTTGGTTTAGGGTTAGGGTTAGGGTTATTTGGTTTAGGTTTAGGTTTAGTGTCAGGGTTAGGGTTAGGGTTAGGGTTATTTGGGCTAGGGTTAGGGTTAGGGTTAGGGTTAGGGTTAGGGTTAGGGTTAGTTGGGTTAGGGTTATGGTTAGGGTTATTTTGGTAAAGGTTAGGCTTATGGTTAGTGTTAGGGCTAGTTGGTTTAGGGTTAGGGTTAGGGTTATTTGGTTTAGGGTTAGGTTTAGGGTCAGGGTTAGGGTTAGGGTTAGGGTTATTTGGGCTAGGGTTAGGGTTAGGGTTAGGGTTAGGGTTAGGGTTATGGTTATGGTTAGTTGGGTTTGGGTTATGGTTAGGGTTATTTTGGTAAAGGTTAGGCTTATGGTTAGTGTTAGGGCTAGTTGGTTTAGGGTTAGGGTTAGGGTTATTTGGTTTAGGTTTAGGTTTAGGGTCAGGGTTAGGGTTAGGGTTAGGGTTATTTGGGCTAGGGTTAGGGTTAGGGTTAGGGTTAGGGTTAGGGTTAGGGTTAGTTGGGTTAGGGTTATGGTTAGGGTTATTTTGGTAAAGGTTAGGCTTATGGTTAGTGTTAGGGCTAGTTGGTTTAGGGTTAGGGTTAGGGTTATTTGGTTTAGGTTTAGGTTTAGGGTCAGGGTTAGGGTTAGGGTTATGGTTATTTGGGCTAGGGTTAGGGTTAGGGTTAGGGTTAGGGTTAGGGTTAGGGTTAGTTGGGTTTGGGTTATGGTTAGGGTTATTTTGGTAAAGGTTAGGCTTATGGTTAGTGTTAGGGCTAGTTGGTTTAGGGTTAGGGTTAGGGTTATTTGGTTTAGGGTTAGGTTTAGGGTCAGGGTTAGGGTTAGGGTTAGGGTTATTTGGGCTAGGGTTAGGGTTAGGGTTAGGGTTAGGGTTAGGGTTAGGGTTAGGGTTAGGGTTAGGGTTAGTTGGGTTTGGGTTATGGTTAGGGTTATTTTGGTAAAGGTTAGGCTTATGGTTAGTGTTAGGGCTAGTTGGTTTAGGGTTAGGGTTAGGGTTATTTGGTTTAGGGTTAGGTTTAGGGTCAGGGTTAGGGTTAGGGTTAGGGTTATTTGGGCTAGGGTTAGGGTTAGGGTTAGGGTTAGGGTTAGGGTTAGGGTTATGGTTAGTTGGGTTTGGGTTATGGTTAGGGTTATTTTGGTAAAGGTTAGGCTTATGGTTAGTGTTAGGGCTAGTTGGTTTAGGGTTAGGGTTAGGGTTATTTGGTTTAGGTTTAGGTTTAGTGTCAGGGTTAGGGTTAGGGTTAGGGTTATTTGGGCTAGGGTTAGGGTTAGGGTTAGGGTTAGGGTTAGGGTTAGGGTTAGGGTTAGGGTTAGGGTTATGGTTAGTTGGGTTTGGGTAATGGTTAGGGTTATTTTGGTAAAGGTTAGGCTTATGGTTAGTGTTAGGGCTAGTTGGTTTAGGGTTAGGGTTAGGGTTATTTGGTTTAGGGTTAGGTTTAGGGTCAGGGTTAGGGTTAGGGTTATTTGGGCTAGGGTTAGGGTTAGGGTTAGGGTTAGGGTTAGGGTTAGGGTTATGGTTAGTTGGGTTTTGGTTATGGTTAGGGTTATTTTGGTAAAGGTTAGGCTTATGGTTAGTGTTAGGGCTAGTTGGTTTAGGGTTAGGGTTAGGGTTATTTGGTTTAGGGTTACGTTTAGGGTCAGGGTTAGGGTTAGGGTTAGGGTTATTTGGGCTAGGGTTAGGGTTAGGGTTAGGGTTAGGGTTAGGGTTAGGGTTATGGTTAGTTGGGTTTGGGTAATGGTTAGGGTTATTTTGGTAAAGGTTAGGCTTATGGTTAGTGTTAGGGCTAGTTGGTTTAGGGTTAGGGTTAGGGTTATTTGGTTTAGATTTAGGTTTAGGGTGAGGGTTAGGGTTAGGGTTAGGGTTATTTGGGCTAGGGTTAGGGTTAGGGTTAGGGTTAGGGTTAGGGTTAGGGTTAGGGTTAGGGTTAGGGTTAGGGTTATGGTTAGTTGGGTTTGGGTTATGGTTAGGGTTATTTTGGTAAAGGTTAGGCTTATGGTTAGTGTTAGGGCTAGTTGGTTTAGGGTTAGGGTTAGGGTTATTTGGTTTAGGGTTAGGTTTAGGGTCAGGGTTAGGGTTAGGGTTAGGGTTATTTGGGCTAGGGTTAGGGTTAGGGTTAGGGTTATGGTTAGTTGGGTTTGGGTTATGGTTAGGGTTATTTTGGTAAAGGTTAGGCTTATGGTTAGTGTTAGGGCTAGTTGGTTTAGGGTTAGGGTTAGGGTTATTTGGTTTAGGGTTAGGTTTAGGGTCAGGGTTAGGGTTAGGGTTAGGCTTATTTGGGCTAGGGTTAGGGTTAGGGTTAGGGTTAGGGTTAGGGTTAGGGTTAGGGTTAGGGTTATGGTTAGTTGGGTTTGGGTAATGGTTAGGGTTATTTTGGTAAAGGTTAGGCTTATGGTTAGTGTTAGGGCTAGTTGGTTTAGGGTTAGGGTTAGGGTTATTTGGTTTAGGGTTAGGTTTAGGGTCAGGGTTAGGGTTAGGGTTAGGGTTATTTGGGCTAGGGTTAGGGTTAGGGTTAGGGTTAGGGTTAGGGTTAGGGTTAGGGTTAGGGTTAGGGTTAGTTGGGTTAGGGTTATGGTTAGGGTTATTTTGGTAAAGGTTAGGCTTATGGTTAGTGTTAGGGCTAGTTGGTTTAGGGTTAGGGTTAGGGTTATTTGGTTTAGGTTTAGGTTTAGTGTCAGGGTTAGGGTTAGGGTTAGGGTTATTTGGGCTAGGGTTAGGGTTAGGGTTAGGGTTAGGGTTAGGGTTAGGGTTAGTTGGGTTAGGGTTATGGTTAGGGTTATTTTGGTAAAGGTTAGGCTTATGGTTAGTGTTAGGGCTAGTTGGTTTAGGGTTAGGGTTAGGGTTATTTGGTTTAGGGTTAGGTTTAGGGTCAGGGTTAGGGTTAGGGTTAGGGTTATTTGGGCTAGGGTTAGGGTTAGGGTTAGGGTTAGGGTTAGGGTTATGGTTATGGTTAGTTGGGTTTGGGTTATGGTTAGGGTTATTTTGGTAAAGGTTAGGCTTATGGTTAGTGTTAGGGCTAGTTGGTTTAGGGTTAGGGTTAGGGTTATTTGGTTTAGGGTTAGGTTTAGGGTCAGGGTTAGGGTTAGGGTTAGGGTTATTTGGGCTCGGGTTAGGGTTAGGGTTAGGGTTAGGGTTAGGGTTATGGTTAGTTGGGTTTGGGTAATGGTTAGGGTTATTTTGGTAAAGGTTAGGCTTATGGTTAGTGTTAGGGCTAGTTGGTTTAGGGTTAGGGTTAGGGTTATTTGGTTTAGGTTTAGGTTTAGGGTCAGGGTTAGGGTTAGGGTTAGGGTTATTTGGGCTAGGGTTAGGGTTAGGGTTAGGGTTAGGGTTAGGGTTAGTTGGGTTAGGGTTATGGTTAGGGTTATTTTGGTAAAGGTTAGGCTTATGGTTAGTGTTAGGGCTAGTTGGTTTAGGGTTAGGGTTAGGGTTATTTGGTTTAGGTTTAGGTTTAGTGTCAGGGTTAGGGTTAGGGTTATGGTTATTTGGGCTAGGGTTAGGGTTAGGGTTAGGGTTAGGGTTAGGGTTAGGGTTAGTTGGGTTAGGGTTATGGTTAGGGTTATTTTGGTAAAGGTTAGGCTTATGGTTAGTGTTAGGGCTAGTTGGTTTAGGGTTAGGGTTAGGGTTATTTGGTTTAGGTTTAGGTTTAGGGTCAGGGTTAGGGTTAGGGTTAGGGTTATTTGGGCTAGGGTTAGGGTTAGGGTTAGGGTTAGGGTTAGGGTTAGGGTTAGGGTTAGGGTTAGGGTTAGGGTTAGTTGGGTTTGGGTTATGGTTAGGGTTATTTTGGTAAAGGTTAGGCTTATGGTTAGTGTTAGGGCTAGTTGGTTTATGGTTAGGGTTAGGGTTATTTGGTTTAGGGTTAGGTTTAGGGTCAGGGTTAGGGTTAGGGTTAGGGTTATTTGGGCTAGGGTTAGGGTTAGGGTTAGGGTTAGGGTTAGGGTTAGGGTTAGGGTTAGGGTTAGGGTTAGGGTTAGGGTTATGGTTAGTTGGGTTTGGGTTATGGTTAGGGTTATTTTGGTAAAGGGTAGGCTTATGGTTAGTGTTAGGGCTAGTTGGTTTAGGGTTAGGGTTAGGGTTATTTGGTTTAGGGTTAGGTTTAGGGTCAGGGTTAGGGTTAGGGTTAGGGTTATTTGGGCTAGGGTTAGGGTTAGGGTTAGGGTTAGGGTTAGGGTTATGGTTAGTTGGGTTTGGGTTATGGTTAGGGTTATTTTGGTAAAGGTTAGGCTTATGGTTAGTGTTAGGGCTAGTTGGTTTAGGGTTAGGGTTAGGGTTATTTGGTTTAGGTTTATGTTTAGGGTCAGGGTTAGGGTTAGGGTTAGGGTTATTTGGGCTAGGGTTAGGGTTAGGGTTAGGGTTAGGGTTAGGGTTAGGGTTAGTTGGGTTAGGGTTATGGTTAGGGTTATTTTGGTAAAGGTTAGGCTTATGGTTAGTGTTAGGGCTAGTTGGTTTAGGGTTAGGGTTAGGGTTATTTGGTTTAGGGTTAGGTTTAGGGTCAGGGTTAGGGTTAGGGTTAGGGTTATTTGGGCTAGGGTTAGGGTTAGGGTTAGGGTTAGGGTTAGGGTTATGGTTAGTTGGGTTTGGGTAATGGTTAGGGTTATTTTGGTAAAGGTTAGGCTTATGGTTAGTGTTAGGGCTAGTTGGTTTAGGGTTAGGGTTAGGGTTATTTGGTTTAGGTTTAGGTTTAGGGTCAGGGTTAGGGTTAGGGTTAGGGTTATTTGGGCTAGGGTTAGGGTTAGGGTTAGTTGGGTTTGGGTTATGGTTAGGGTTATTTTGGTAAAGGTTAGGCTTATGGTTAGTGTTAGGGCTAGTTGGTTTAGGGTTAGGGTTAGGGTTATTTGGTTTAGGTTTAGGTTTAGTGTCAGGGTTAGGGTTAGGGTTAGGGTTATTTGGGCTAGGGTTAGGGTTAGGGTTAGGGTTAGGGTTAGGGTTAGGGTTAGGGTTATGGTTAGTTGGGTTTGGGTAATGGTTAGGGTTATTTTGGTAAAGGTTAGGCTTATGGTTAGTGTTAGGGCTAGTTGGTTTAGGGTTAGGGTTAGGGTTATTTGGTTTAGGGTTAGGTTTAGGGTCAGGGTTAGGGTTAGGGTTAGGGTTATTTGGGCTAGGGTTAGGGTTAGGGTTAGGGTTAGGGTTAGGGTTAGGGTTAGGGTTAGGGTTAGGGTTAGTTGGGTTAGGGTTATGGTTAGGGTTATTTTGGTAAAGGTAAGGCTTATGGTTAGTGTTAGGGCTAGTTGGCTTAGGGTTAGGGTTAGGGTTATTTGGTTTAGGGTTAGGTTTAGGGTCAGGGTTAGGGTTAGGGTTTAGGGTTATTTGGGCTAGGGTTAGGGTTAGGGTTAGGGTTAGGGTTAGGGTTATGGTTATGGTTAGTTGGGTTTGGGTTATGGTTAGGGTTATTTTGGTAAAGGTTAGGCTTATGGTTAGTGTTAGGGCTAGTTGGTTTAGGGTTAGGGTTAGGGTTATTTGGTTTAGGGTTAGGTTTAGGGTCAGGGTTAGGGTTAGGGTTAGGGTTATTTGGGCTAGGGTTAGGGTTAGGGTTAGGGTTAGGGTTAGGGTTATGGTTAGTTGGGTTTGGGTAATGGTTAGGGTTATTTTGGTAAAGGTTAGGCTTATGGTTAGTGTTAGGGCTAGTTGGTTTAGGGTTAGGGTTAGGGTTATTTGGTTTAGGTTTAGGTTTAGGGTCAGGGTTAGGGTTAGGGTTAGGGTTATTTGGGCTAGGGTTAGGGTTAGGGTTAGGGTTAGGGTTAGGGTTAGGGTTAGTTGGGTTAGGGTTATGGTTAGGGTTATTTTGGTAAAGGTTAGGCTTATGGTTAGTGTTAGGGCTAGTTGGTTTAGGGTTAGGGTTAGGGTTATTTGGTTTAGGTTTAGGTTTAGTGTCAGGGTTAGGGTTAGGGTTATGGTTATTTGGGCTAGGGTTAGGGTTAGGGTTAGGGTTAGGGTTAGGGTTAGGGTTAGTTGGGTTAGGGTTATGGTTAGGGTTATTTTGGTAAAGGTTAGGCTTATGGTTAGTGTTAGGGCTAGTTGGTTTAGGGTTAGGGTTAGGGTTATTTGGTTTAGGTTTAGGTTTAGGGTCAGGGTTAGGGTTAGGGTTAGGGTTATTTGGGCTAGGGTTAGGGTTAGGGTTAGGGTTAGGGTTAGGGTTAGGGTTAGGGTTAGGGTTAGGGTTAGGGTTAGTTGGGTTTGGGTTATGGTTAGGGTTATTTTGGTAAAGGTTAGGCTTATGGTTAGTGTTAGGGCTAGTTGGTTTATGGTTAGGGTTAGGGTTATTTGGTTTAGGGTTAGGTTTAGGGTCAGGGTTAGGGTTAGGGTTAGGGTTATTTGGGCTAGGGTTAGGGTTAGGGTTAGGGTTAGGGTTAGGGTTAGGGTTAGGGTTAGGGTTAGGGTTAGGGTTAGGGTTAGGGTTAGGGTTATGGTTAGTTGGGTTTGGGTTATGGTTAGGGTTATTTTGGTAAAGGGTAGGCTTATGGTTAGTGTTAGGGCTAGTTGGTTTAGGGTTAGGGTTAGGGTTATTTGGTTTAGGGTTAGGTTTAGGGTCAGGGTTAGGGTTAGGGTTAGGGTTATTTGGGCTAGGGTTAGGGTTAGGGTTAGGGTTAGGGTTAGGGTTATGGTTAGTTGGGTTTGGGTTATGGTTAGGGTTATTTTGGTAAAGGTTAGGCTTATGGTTAGTGTTAGGGCTAGTTGGTTTAGGGTTAGGGTTAGGGTTATTTGGTTTAGGTTTATGTTTAGGGTCAGGGTTAGGGTTAGGGTTAGGGTTATTTGGGCTAGGGTTAGGGTTAGGGTTAGGGTTAGGGTTAGGGTTAGGGTTAGGGTTAGGGTTAGGGTTAGTTGGGTTAGGGTTATGGTTAGGGTTATTTTGGTAAAGGTTAGGCTTATGGTTAGTGTTAGGGCTAGTTGGTTTAGGGTTAGGGTTAGGGTTATTTGGTTTAGGGTTAGGTTTAGGGTCAGGGTTAGGGTTAGGGTTAGGGTTATTTGGGCTAGGGTTAGGGTTAGGGTTAGGGTTAGGGTTAGGGTTATGGTTAGTTGGGTTTGGGTAATGGTTAGGGTTATTTTGGTAAAGGTTAGGCTTATGGTTAGTGTTAGGGCTAGTTGGTTTAGGGTTAGGGTTAGGGTTATTTGGTTTAGGTTTAGGTTTAGGGTCAGGGTTAGGGTTAGGGTTAGGGTTATTTGGGCTAGGGTTAGGGTTAGGGTTAGTTGGGTTTGGGTTATGGTTAGGGTTATTTTGGTAAAGGTTAGGCTTATGGTTAGTGTTAGGGCTAGTTGGTTTAGGGTTAGGGTTAGGGTTATTTGGTTTAGGTTTAGGTTTAGTGTCAGGGTTAGGGTTAGGGTTAGGGTTATTTGGGCTAGGGTTAGGGTTAGGGTTAGGGTTAGGGTTAGGGTTAGGGTTAGGGTTATGGTTAGTTGGGTTTGGGTAATGGTTAGGGTTATTTTGGTAAAGGTTAGGCTTATGGTTAGTGTTAGGGCTAGTTGGTTTAGGGTTAGGGTTAGGGTTATTTGGTTTAGGGTTAGGTTTAGGGTCAGGGTTAGGGTTAGGGTTAGGGTTATTTGGGCTAGGGTTAGGGTTAGGGTTAGGGTTAGGGTTAGGGTTAGGGTTATGGTTAGTTGGGTTTTGGTTATGGTTAGGGTTATTTTGGTAAAGGTTAGGCTTATGGTTAGTGTTAGGGCTAGTTGGTTTAGGGTTAGGGTTAGGGTTATTTGGTTTAGGGTTACGTTTAGGGTCAGGGTTAGGGTTAGGGTTAGGGTTATTTGGGCTAGGGTTAGGGTTAGGGTTAGGGTTAGGGTTAGGGTTAGGGTTATGGTTAGTTGGGTTTGGGTAATGGTTAGGGTTATTTTGGTAAAGGTTAGGCTTATGGTTAGTGTTAGGGCTAGTTGGTTTAGGGTTAGGGTTAGGGTTATTTGGTTTAGATTTAGGTTTAGGGTGAGGGTTAGGGTTAGGGTTAGGGTTATTTGGGCTAGGGTTAGGGTTAGGGTTAGGGTTAGGGTTAGGGTTAGGGTTAGGGTTAGGGTTAGGGTTAGGGTTATGGTTTGTTGGGTTTGGGTTATGGTTAGGGTTATTTTGGTAAAGGTTAGGCTTATGGTTAGTGTTAGGGCTAGTTGGTTTAGGGTTAGGGTTAGGGTTAGGGTTAGGGTTAGGGTTAGGGTTAGGGTTAGGGTTAGGGTTAGGGTTAGGGTTAGGGTTAGGGTTAGGGTTAGGGTTAGGGTTAGGGTTAGGGTTAGGGTTAGTTGGGTTAGGGTTATGGTTAGGGTTATTTTGGTAAAGGTTAGGCTTATGGTTAGTGTTAGGGCTAGTTGGTTTAGGGTTAGGGTTAGGGTTATTTGGTTTAGGGTTAGGTTTAGGGTCAGGGTTAGGGTTAGGGTTAGGGTTATTTGGGCTAGGGTTAGGGTTAGGGTTAGGGTTAGGGTTAGGGTTATGGTTAGTTGGGTTTGGGTAATGGTTAGGGTTATTTTGGTAAAGGTTAGGCTTATGGTTAGTGTTAGGGCTAGTTGGTTTAGGGTTAGGGTTAGGGTTATTTGGTTTAGGTTTAGGTTTAGGGTCAGGGTTAGGGTTAGGGTTAGGGTTATTTGGGCTAGGGTTAGGGTTAGGGTTAGGGTTAGGGTTAGGGTTAGTTGGGTTAGGGTTATGGTTAGGGTTATTTTGGTAAAGGTAAGGCTTATGGTTAGTGTTAGGGCTAGTTGGTTTAGGGTTAGGGTTAGGGTTATTTGGTTTAGGGTTAGGTTTAGGGTCAGGGTTAGGGTTAGGGTTAGGGTTATTTGGGCTAGGGTTAGGGTTAGGGTTAGGGTTAGGGTTAGGGTTATGGTTAGGGTTAGGGTTAGGGTTAGGGTTAGGGTTATGATTAGTTGGGTTAGGGTTATGGTTAGGGTTATTTTGGTAAAGGTTAGGCGTATGGTTAGTGTTAGGGCTAGTTGGTTTAGGGTTAGGGTTAGGGTTATTTGGTTTAGGTTTAGGTTTAGGGTCAGGGTTAGGGTTAGGGTTAGGGTTATTTGGGCTAGGGTTAGGGTTAGGGTTAGGGTTAGTGTTAGGGTTATGGTTAGTTGGGTTAGGGTTATGGTTAGGGTTATTTTGGTAAAGGTTAGGCTTATGGTTAGTGTTAGGGCTAGTTGGTTTAGGGTTAGGGTTAGGGTTATTTGGTTTAGGGTTAGGTTTAGGGTCAGGGTTAGGGTTAGGGTTAGGGTTATTTGGGCTAGGGTTCTGGTTAGGGTTAGGGTTAGGGTTAGGGTTATGGTTAGTTGGGTTTGGGTTATGGTTAGGGTTATTTTGGTAAAGGTTAGGCTTATGGTTAGTGTTAGGGCTAGTTGGTTTAGGGTTAGGGTTAGGGTTATTTGGTTTAGGGTTAGGTTTAGGGTCAGGGTTAGGGTTAGGGTTAGGGTTATTTGGGCTAGGGTTAGGGTTAGGGTTAGGGTTAGGGTTAGGGTTAGTTGGGTTAGGGTTATGGTTAGGGTTATTTTGGTAATGGTTAGGCTTATGGTTAGTGTTAGGGCTAGTTGGTTTAGGGTTAGGTTTACGGTCAGGGTTAGGGTTAGGGTTTAGGGTTATTTGGGCTAGGGTTAGGGTTAGGGTTAGGGTTAGGGTTAGGGTTAGGGTTAGGGTTAGGGTTAGGGTTAGGGTTAGGGTTAGGGTTATTTGGGCTAGGGTTCTGGTTAGGGTTAGGGTTAGGGTTAGGGTTATGGTTAGTTGGGTTTGGGTTATGGTTAGGGTTATTTTGGTAAAGGTTAGGCTTATGGTTAGTGTTAGGGCTAGTTGGTTTAGGGTTAGGGTTAGGGTTATTTGGTTTAGGGTTAGGTTTAGGGTCAGGGTTAGGGTTAGGGTTAGGGTTATTTGGGCTAGGGTTAGGGTTAGGGTTAGGGTTAGGGTTAGTTGGGTTAGGGTTATGGTTAGGGTTATTTTGGTAAAGGTAAGGCTTATGGTTAGTGTTAGGGCTAGTTGGCTTAGGGTTAGGGTTAGGGTTATTTGGTTTAGGGTTAGGTTTAGGGTCAGGGTTAGGGTTAGGGTTTAGGGTTATTTGGGCTAGGGTTAGGGTTAGGGTTAGGGTTAGGGTTAGGGTTAGGGTTAGGGTTAGGGTTAGGGTTAGGGTTATTTGGGCTAGGGTTCTGGTTAGGGTTAGGGTTAGGGTTAGGGTTATGGTTAGTTGGGTTTGGGTTATGGTTAGGGTTATTTTGGTAAAGGTTAGGCTTATGGTTAGTGTTAGGGCTAGTTGGTTTAGGGTTAGGGTTAGGGTTATTTGGTTTAGGGTTAGGTTTAGGGTCAGGGTTAGGGTTAGGGTTAGGGTTATTTGGGCTAGGGTTAGGGTTAGGGTTAGGGTTAGGGTTAGGGTTAGGGTTAGGGTTAGGGTTAGGGTTAGTTGGGTTAGGGTTATGGTTAGGGTTATTTTGGTAAAGGTTAGGCTTATGGTTAGTGTTAGGGCTAGTTGGTTTAGGGTTAGGGTTAGGGTTATTTGGTTTAGGTTTAGGTTTAGTGTCAGGGTTAGGGTTAGGGTTAGGGTTATTTGGGCTAGGGTTAGGGTTAGGGTTAGGGTTAGGGTTATGGTTATGGTTAGTTGGGTTTGGGTTATGGTTAGGGTTATTTTGGTAAAGGTTAGGCTTATGGTTAGTGTTAGGGCTAGTTGGTTTAGGGTTAGGGTTAGGGTTATTTGGTTTAGGGTTAGGTTTAGGGTCAGGGTTAGGGTTAGGGTTATGGTTATTTGGGCTAGGGTTAGGGTTAGGGTTAGGGTTAGGGTTAGGGTTAGGGTTAGTTGGGTTTGGGTTATGGTTAGGGTTATTTTGGTAAAGGTTAGGCTTATGGTTAGTGTTAGGGCTAGTTGGTTTAGGGTTAGGGTTAGGGTTATTTGGTTTAGGGTTAGGTTTAGGGTCAGGGTTAGGGTTAGGGTTAGGGTTATTTGGGCTAGGGTTAGGGTTAGGGTTAGGGTTAGGGTTAGGGTTATGGTTAGTTGGGTTTGGGTAATGGTTAGGGTTATTTTGGTAAAGGTTAGGCTTATGGTTAGTGTTAGGGCTAGTTGGTTTAGGGTTAGGGTTAGGGTTATTTGGTTTAGGTTTAGGTTTAGGGTCAGGGTTAGGGTTAGGGTTAGGGTTATTTGGGCTAGGGTTAGGGTTAGGGTTAGGGTTAGGGTTAGGGTTAGGGTTAGTTGGGTTAGGGTTATGGTTAGGGTTATTTTGGTAAAGGTTAGGCTTATGGTTAGTGTTAGGGCTAGTTGGTTTAGGGTTAGGGTTAGGGTTATTTGGTTTAGGTTTAGGTTTAGGGTCAGGGTTAGGGTTAGGGTTATGGTTATTTGGGCTAGGGTTAGGGTTAGGGTTAGGGTTAGGGTTAGGGTTAGGGTTAGTTGGGTTTGGGTTATGGTTAGGGTTATTTTGGTAAAGGTTAGGCTTATGGTTAGTGTTAGGGCTAGTTGGTTTAGGGTTAGGGTTAGGGTTATTTGGTTTAGGGTTAGGTTTAGGGTCAGGGTTAGGGTTAGGGTTAGGGTTATTTGGGCTAGGGTTAGGGTTAGGGTTAGGGTTAGGGTTAGGGTTAGGGTTAGGGTTAGGGTTAGGGTTAGGGTTAGTTGGGTTTGGGTTATGGTTAGGGTTATTTTGGTAAAGGTTAGGCTTATGGTTAGTGTTAGGGCTAGTTGGTTTAGGGTTAGGGTTAGGGTTATTTGGTTTAGGGTTAGGTTTAGGGTCAGGGTTAGGGTTAGGGTTAGGGTTATTTGGGCTAGGGTTAGGGTTAGGGTTAGGGTTAGGGTTAGGGTTAGGGTTATGGTTAGTTGGGTTTGGGTTATGGTTAGGGTTATTTTGGTAAAGGTTAGGCTTATGGTTAGTGTTAGGGCTAGTTGGTTTAGGGTTAGGGTTAGGGTTATTTGGTTTAGGTTTATGTTTAGGGTCAGGGTTAGGGTTAGGGTTAGGGTTATTTGGGCTAGGGTTAGGGTTAGGGTTAGGGTTAGGGTTAGGGTTAGGGTTAGGGTTAGGGTTAGGGTTAGTTGGGTTAGGGTTATGGTTAGGGTTATTTTGGTAAAGGTTAGGCTTATGGTTAGTGTTAGGGCTAGTTGGTTTAGGGTTAGGGTTAGGGTTATTTGGTTTAGGGTTAGGTTTAGGGTCAGGGTTAGGGTTAGGGTTAGGGTTATTTGGGCTAGGGTTAGGGTTAGGGTTAGGGTTAGGGTTAGGGTTATGGTTAGTTGGGTTTGGGTAATGGTTAGGGTTATTTTGGTAAAGGTTAGGCTTATGGTTAGTGTTAGGGCTAGTTGGTTTAGGGTTAGGGTTAGGGTTATTTGGTTTAGGTTTAGGTTTAGGGTCAGGGTTAGGGTTAGGGTTAGGGTTATTTGGGCTAGGGTTAGGGTTAGGGTTAGTTGGGTTTGGGTTATGGTTAGGGTTATTTTGGTAAAGGTTAGGCTTATGGTTAGTGTTAGGGCTAGTTGGTTTAGGGTTAGGGTTAGGGTTATTTGGTTTAGGTTTAGGTTTAGTGTCAGGGTTAGGGTTAGGGTTAGGGTTATTTGGGCTAGGGTTAGGGTTAGGGTTAGGGTTAGGGTTAGGGTTAGGGTTAGGGTTAGGGTTAGGGTTATGGTTAGTTGGGTTTGGGTAATGGTTAGGGTTATTTTGGTAAAGGTTAGGCTTATGGTTAGTGTTAGGGCTAGTTGGTTTAGGGTTAGGGTTAGGGTTATTTGGTTTAGGGTTAGGTTTAGGGTCAGGGTTAGGGTTAGGGTTATTTGGGCTAGGGTTAGGGTTAGGGTTAGGGTTAGGGTTAGGGTTAGGGTTAGGGTTATGGTTAGTTGGGTTTTGGTTATGGTTAGGGTTATTTTGGTAAAGGTTAGGCTTATGGTTAGTGTTAGGGCTAGTTGGTTTAGGGTTAGGGTTAGGGTTATTTGGTTTAGGGTTACGTTTAGGGTCAGGGTTAGGGTTAGGGTTAGGGTTATTTGGGCTAGGGTTAGGGTTAGGGTTAGGGTTAGGGTTAGGGTTAGGGTTATGGTTAGTTGGGTTTGGGTAATGGTTAGGGTTATTTTGGTAAAGGTTAGGCTTATGGTTAGTGTTAGGGCTAGTTGGTTTAGGGTTAGGGTTAGGGTTATTTGGTTTAGATTTAGGTTTAGGGTGAGGGTTAGGGTTAGGGTTAGGGTTATTTGGGCTAGGGTTAGGGTTAGGGTTAGGGTTAGGGTTAGGGTTAGGGTTAGGGTTAGGGTTAGGGTTATGGTTAGTTGGGTTTGGGTTATGGTTAGGGTTATTTTGGTAAAGGTTAGGCTTATGGTTAGTGTTAGGGCTAGTTGGTTTAGGGTTAGGGTTAGGGTTATTTGGTTTAGGTTTAGGTTTAGGGTCAGGGTTAGGGTTAGGGTTAGGGTTATTTGGGCTAGGGTTAGGGTTAGGGTTAGGGTTAGGGTTAGTTGGGTTTGGGTTATGGTTAGGGTTATTTTGGTAAAGGTTAGGCTTATGGTTAGTGTTAGGGCTAGTTGGTTTAGGGTTAGGGTTAGGGTTATTTGGTTTAGGGTTAGGTTTAGGGTCAGGGTTAGGGTTAGGGTTAGGGTTATTTGGGCTAGGGTTCTGGTTAGGGTTAGGGTTAGGGTTAGGGTTATGGTTAGTTGGGTTTGGGTTATGGTTAGGGTTATTTTGGTAAAGGTTAGGCTTATGGTTAGTGTTAGGGCTAGTTGGTTTAGGGTTAGGGTTAGGGTTATTTGGTTTAGGGTTAGGTTTAGGGTCAGGGTTAGGGTTAGGGTTAGGGTTATTTGGGCTAGGGTTAGGGTTAGGGTTAGGGTTAGGGTTAGGGTTAGTTGGGTTAGGGTTATGGTTAGGGTTATTTTGGTAATGGTTAGGCTTATGGTTAGTGTTAGGGCTAGTTGGTTTAGGGTTAGGTTTACGGTCAGGGTTAGGGTTAGGGTTTAGGGTTATTTGGGCTAGGGTTAGGGTTAGGGTTAGGGTTAGGGTTAGGGTTAGGGTTAGGGTTAGGGTTAGGGTTAGGGTTAGGGTTAGGGTTAGGGTTATTTGGGCTAGGGTTCTGGTTAGGGTTAGGGTTAGGGTTAGGGTTATGGTTAGTTGGGTTTGGGTTATGGTTAGGGTTATTTTGGTAAAGGTTAGGCTTATGGTTAGTGTTAGGGCTAGTTGGTTTAGGGTTAGGGTTAGGGTTATTTGGTTTAGGGTTAGGTTTAGGGTCAGGGTTAGGGTTAGGGTTAGGGTTATTTGGGCTAGGGTTAGGGTTAGGGTTAGGGTTAGGGTTAGTTGGGTTAGGGTTATGGTTAGGGTTATTTTGGTAAAGGTAAGGCTTATGGTTAGTGTTAGGGCTAGTTGGCTTAGGGTTAGGGTTAGGGTTATTTGGTTTAGGGTTAGGTTTAGGGTCAGGGTTAGGGTTAGGGTTTAGGGTTATTTGGGCTAGGGTTAGGGTTAGGGTTAGGGTTAGGGTTAGGGTTAGGGTTAGGGTTAGGGTTAGGGTTAGGGTTATTTGGGCTAGGGTTCTGGTTAGGGTTAGGGTTAGGGTTAGGGTTATGGTTAGTTGGGTTTGGGTTATGGTTAGGGTTATTTTGGTAAAGGTTAGGCTTATGGTTAGTGTTAGGGCTAGTTGGTTTAGGGTTAGGGTTAGGGTTATTTGGTTTAGGGTTAGGTTTAGGGTCAGGGTTAGGGTTAGGGTTAGGGTTATTTGGGCTAGGGTTAGGGTTAGGGTTAGGGTTAGGGTTAGGGTTAGGGTTAGGGTTAGGGTTAGGGTTAGTTGGGTTAGGGTTATGGTTAGGGTTATTTTGGTAAAGGTTAGGCTTATGGTTAGTGTTAGGGCTAGTTGGTTTAGGGTTAGGGTTAGGGTTATTTGGTTTAGGTTTAGGTTTAGTGTCAGGGTTAGGGTTAGGGTTAGGGTTATTTGGGCTAGGGTTAGGGTTAGGGTTAGGGTTAGGGTTATGGTTATGGTTAGTTGGGTTTGGGTTATGGTTAGGGTTATTTTGGTAAAGGTTAGGCTTATGGTTAGTGTTAGGGCTAGTTGGTTTAGGGTTAGGGTTAGGGTTATTTGGTTTAGGGTTAGGTTTAGGGTCAGGGTTAGGGTTAGGGTTATGGTTATTTGGGCTAGGGTTAGGGTTAGGGTTAGGGTTAGGGTTAGGGTTAGGGTTAGTTGGGTTTGGGTTATGGTTAGGGTTATTTTGGTAAAGGTTAGGCTTATGGTTAGTGTTAGGGCTAGTTGGTTTAGGGTTAGGGTTAGGGTTATTTGGTTTAGGGTTAGGTTTAGGGTCAGGGTTAGGGTTAGGGTTAGGGTTATTTGGGCTAGGGTTAGGGTTAGGGTTAGGGTTAGGGTTAGGGTTATGGTTAGTTGGGTTTGGGTAATGGTTAGGGTTATTTTGGTAAAGGTTAGGCTTATGGTTAGTGTTAGGGCTAGTTGGTTTAGGGTTAGGGTTAGGGTTATTTGGTTTAGGTTTAGGTTTAGGGTCAGGGTTAGGGTTAGGGTTAGGGTTATTTGGGCTAGGGTTAGGGTTAGGGTTAGGGTTAGGGTTAGGGTTAGGGTTAGTTGGGTTAGGGTTATGGTTAGGGTTATTTTGGTAAAGGTTAGGCTTATGGTTAGTGTTAGGGCTAGTTGGTTTAGGGTTAGGGTTAGGGTTATTTGGTTTAGGTTTAGGTTTAGGGTCAGGGTTAGGGTTAGGGTTATGGTTATTTGGGCTAGGGTTAGGGTTAGGGTTAGGGTTAGGGTTAGGGTTAGGGTTAGTTGGGTTTGGGTTATGGTTAGGGTTATTTTGGTAAAGGTTAGGCTTATGGTTAGTGTTAGGGCTAGTTGGTTTAGGGTTAGGGTTAGGGTTATTTGGTTTAGGGTTAGGTTTAGGGTCAGGGTTAGGGTTAGGGTTAGGGTTATTTGGGCTAGGGTTAGGGTTAGGGTTAGGGTTAGGGTTAGGGTTAGGGTTAGGGTTAGGGTTAGGGTTAGGGTTAGTTGGGTTTGGGTTATGGTTAGGGTTATTTTGGTAAAGGTTAGGCTTATGGTTAGTGTTAGGGCTAGTTGGTTTAGGGTTAGGGTTAGGGTTATTTGGTTTAGGGTTAGGTTTAGGGTCAGGGTTAGGGTTAGGGTTAGGGTTATTTGGGCTAGGGTTAGGGTTAGGGTTAGGGTTAGGGTTAGGGTTAGGGTTATGGTTAGTTGGGTTTGGGTTATGGTTAGGGTTATTTTGGTAAAGGTTAGGCTTATGGTTAGTGTTAGGGCTAGTTGGTTTAGGGTTAGGGTTAGGGTTATTTGGTTTAGGTTTATGTTTAGGGTCAGGGTTAGGGTTAGGGTTAGGGTTATTTGGGCTAGGGTTAGGGTTAGGGTTAGGGTTAGGGTTAGGGTTAGGGTTAGGGTTAGGGTTAGGGTTAGTTGGGTTAGGGTTATGGTTAGGGTTATTTTGGTAAAGGTTAGGCTTATGGTTAGTGTTAGGGCTAGTTGGTTTAGGGTTAGGGTTAGGGTTATTTGGTTTAGGGTTAGGTTTAGGGTCAGGGTTAGGGTTAGGGTTAGGGTTATTTGGGCTAGGGTTAGGGTTAGGGTTAGGGTTAGGGTTAGGGTTATGGTTAGTTGGGTTTGGGTAATGGTTAGGGTTATTTTGGTAAAGGTTAGGCTTATGGTTAGTGTTAGGGCTAGTTGGTTTAGGGTTAGGGTTAGGGTTATTTGGTTTAGGTTTAGGTTTAGGGTCAGGGTTAGGGTTAGGGTTAGGGTTATTTGGGCTAGGGTTAGGGTTAGGGTTAGTTGGGTTTGGGTTATGGTTAGGGTTATTTTGGTAAAGGTTAGGCTTATGGTTAGTGTTAGGGCTAGTTGGTTTAGGGTTAGGGTTAGGGTTATTTGGTTTAGGTTTAGGTTTAGTGTCAGGGTTAGGGTTAGGGTTAGGGTTATTTGGGCTAGGGTTAGGGTTAGGGTTAGGGTTAGGGTTAGGGTTAGGGTTAGGGTTAGGGTTAGGGTTATGGTTAGTTGGGTTTGGTTATGGTTAGGGTTATTTTGGTAAAGGTTAGGCTTATGGTTAGTGTTAGGGCTAGTTGGTTTAGGGTTAGGGTTAGGGTTATTTGGTTTAGGGTTAGGTTTAGGGTCAGGGTTAGGGTTAGGGTTATTTGGGCTAGGGTTAGGGTTAGGGTTAGGGTTAGGGTTAGGGTTAGGGTTAGGGTTATGGTTAGTTGGGTTTTGGTTATGGTTAGGGTTATTTTGGTAAAGGTTAGGCTTATGGTTAGTGTTAGGGCTAGTTGGTTTAGGGTTAGGGTTAGGGTTATTTGGTTTAGGGTTAGGTTTAGGGTCAGGGTTAGGGTTAGGGTTAGGGTTATTTGGGCTAGGGTTAGGGTTAGGGTTAGGGTTAGGGTTAGGGTTAGGGTTATGGTTAGTTGGGTTTGGGTAATGGTTAGGGTTATTTTGGTAAAGGTTAGGCTTATGGTTAGTGTTAGGGCTAGTTGGTTTAGGGTTAGGGTTAGGGTTATTTGGTTTAGGTTTAGGTTTAGGGTCAGGGTTAGGGTTAGGGTTAGGGTTATTTGGGCTAGGGTTAGGGTTAGGGTTAGGGTTAGGGTTAGGGTTAGGGTTAGGGTTAGGGTTAGGGTTATGGTTAGTTGGGTTTGGGTTATGGTTAGGGTTATTTTGGTAAAGGTTAGGCTTATGGTTAGTGTTAGGGCTAGTTGGTTTAGGGTTAGGGTTAGGGTTATTTGGTTTAGGTTTAGGTTTAGGGTCAGGGTTAGGGTTAGGGTTAGGGTTATTTGGGCTAGGGTTAGGGTTAGGGTTAGGGTTAGGGTTAGGGTTAGTTGGGTTTGGGTTATGGTTAGGGTTATTTTGGTAAAGGTTAGGCTTATGGTTAGTGTTAGGGCTAGTTGGTTTAGGGTTAGGGTTAGGGTTATTTGGTTTAGGGTTAGGTTTAGGGTCAGGGTTAGGGTTAGGGTTAGGCTTATTTGGGCTAGGGTTAGGGTTAGGGTTAGGGTTAGGGTTAGGGTTAGGGTAGGGTTAGGGTTATGGTTAGTTGGGTTTGGGTAATGGTTAGGGTTATTTTGGTAAAGGTTAGGCTTATGGTTAGTGTTAGGGCTAGTTGGTTTAGGGTTAGGGTTAGGGTTATTTGGTTTAGGTTTAGGTTTAGGGTCAGGGTTAGGGTTAGGGTTAGGGTTATTTGGGCTAGGGTTAGGGTTAGGGTTAGGGTTAGGGTTAGGGTTAGGGTTAGGGTTAGGGTTATGGTTAGTTGCGTTTGGGTAATGGTTAGGGTTATTTTGGTAAAGGTTAGGCTTATGGTTAGTGTTAGGGCTAGTTGGTTTAGGGTTAGGGTTAGGGTTATTTGGTTTAGGTTTAGGTTTAGGGTCAGGGTTAGGGTTAGGGTTAGGGTTATTTGGGCTAGGGTTAGGGTTAGGGTTAGGGTTAGGGTTAGGGTTAGGGTTAGGGTTAGTTGGGTTAGGGTTATGGTTAGGGTTATTTTGGTAAAGGTTAGGCTTATGGTTAGTGTTAGGGCTAGTTGGTTTAGGGTTAGGGTTAGGGTTATTTGGTTTAGGTTTAGGTTTAGTGTCAGGGTTAGGGTTAGGGTTATTTGGGCTAGGGTTAGGGTTAGGGTTAGGGTTAGGGTTAGGGTTAGGGTTAGGGTTAGGTTAGGGTTATGGTTAGTTGGGTTAGGGTTATGGTTAGGGTTATTTTGGTAAAGGTTAGGCTTA
The DNA here is from genome assembly GCF_052056855.1 of Sturnus vulgaris. Classification (NCBI taxonomy): domain Eukaryota; kingdom Metazoa; phylum Chordata; class Aves; order Passeriformes; family Sturnidae; genus Sturnus; species Sturnus vulgaris. Next base: position 207,686 of record NW_028276374.1, read on the forward strand.
GGGTTAGTGTTAGGGCTAGTTGGTTTAGGGTTAGGGTTAGGGTTATTTGGTTTAGGGTTAGGTTTAGGGTCAGGGTTAGGGTTAGGGTTAGGGTTATTTGGGCTAGGGTTAGGGTTAGGGTTAGGGTTAGGGTTAGGGTTAGGGTTAGGGTTAGGGTTATGGTTAGTTGGGTTTGGGTTATGGTTAGGGTTATTTTGGTAAAGGTTAGGCTTATGGTTAGTGTTAGGGCTAGTTGGTTTAGGGTTAGGGTTAGGGTTATTTGGTTTAGGTTAGGTTTAGGGTCAGGGTTAGGGTTAGGGTTAGGGTTATTTGGGCTTAGGGTTAGGGTTAGGGTTAGGGTTAGGGTTAGGGTTATGGTTAGTTGGGTTTGGGTTATGGTTAGGGTTATTTTGGTAAAGGTTAGGCTTATGGTTAGTGTTAGGGCTAGTTGGTTTAGGGTTAGGGTTAGGGTTATTTGGTTTAGGGTTAGGTTTAGGGTCAGGGTTAGGGTTAGGGTTAGGGTTATTTGGGCTAGGGTTAGGGTTAGGGTTAGGGTTAGGGTTAGGGGTTAGGGTTAGGGTTAGGGTTATGGTTAGTTGGGTTTGGGTAATGGTTAGGGTTATTTTGGTAAAGGTTAGGCTTATGGTTAGTGTTAGGGCTAGTTGGTTTAGGGTTAGGGTTAGGGTTATTTGGTTTAGGTTTAGGTTTAGGGTCAGGGTTAGGGTTAGGGTTAGGGTTATTTGGGCTAGGGTTAGGGTTAGGGTTAGGGTTAGGGTTAGGGTTAGGGTTAGTTGGGTTTGGGTTATGGTTAGGGTTATTTTGGTAAAGGTTAGGCTTATGGTTAGTGTTAGGGCTAGTTGGTTTAGGGTTAGGGTTAGGGTTATTTGGTTTAGGGTTAGGTTTAGGGTCAGGGTTAGGGTTAGGGTTATTTGGGCTAGGGTTAGGGTTAGGGTTAGGGTTAGGGTTAGGGTTAGGGTTAGGGTTAGGGTTAGGGTTAGTTGGGTTTGGGTTATGGTTAGGGTTATTTTGGTAAAGGTTAGGCTTATGGTTAGTGTTAGGGCTAGTTGGTTTAGGGTTAGGGTTAGGGTTATTTGGTTTAGGGTTAGGTTTAGGGTCAGGGTTAGGGTTAGGGTTAGGGTTATTTGGGCTAGGGTTAGGGTTAGGGTTAGGGTTAGGGTTAGGGTTAGGGTTATGGTTAGTTGGGTTTGGGTTATGGTTAGGGTTATTTTGGTAAAGGTTAGGCTTATGGTTAGTGTTAGGGCTAGTTGGTTTAGGGTTAGGGTTAGGGTTATTTGGTTTAGGGTTAGGTTTAGGGTCAGGGTTAGGGTTAGGGTTAGGGTTATTTGGGCTAGGGTTAGGGTTAGGGTTAGGGTTAGGGTTAGGGTTAGGGTTAGGGTTATGGTTAGTTGGGTTTGGGTAATGGTTAGGCTTATTTGGTAAAGGTTAGGCTTATGGTTAGTGTTAGGGCTAGTTGGTTTAGGGTTAGGGTTAGGGTTATTTGGTTTAGGTTTAGGTTTAGGGTCAGGGTTAGGGTTAGGGTTAGGGTTATTTGGGCTAGGGTTAGGGTTAGGGTTAGGGTTAGGGTTAGGGTTAGGGTTAGGGTTAGTTGGGTTAGGGTTATGGTTAGGGTTATTTTGGTAAAGGTTAGGCTTATGGTTAGTGTTAGGGCTAGTTGGTTTAGGGTTAGGGTTAGGGTTATTTGGTTTAGGGTTAGGTTTAGGGTCAGGGTTAGGGTTAGGGTTAGGGGTATTTGGGCTAGGGTTAGGGTTAGGGTTAGGGTTAGGGTTAGGGTTAGGGTTAGGGTTAGTTGGGTTTGGGTTATGGTTAGGGTTATTTTGGTAAAGGTTAGGCTTATGGTTAGTGTTAGGGCTAGTTGGTTTAGGGTTAGGGTTAGGGTTATTTGGTTTAGGGTTAGGTTTAGGGTCAGGGTTAGGGTTAGGGTTAGGGTTATTTGGGCTAGGGTTAGGGTTAGGGTTAGGGTTAGGGTTAGGGTTAGTTGGGTTAGGGTTATGGTTAGGGTTATTTTGGTAAAGGTTTGGCTTAGGGTTAGTGTTAGGGCTAGTTGGTTTAGGGTTAGGGTTAGGGTTATTTGGTTTAGGTTTAGGTTTAGGGTCAGGGTTAGGGTTAGGGTTAGGGTTATTTTGGCTAGGGTTAGGGTTAGGGTTAGGGTTAGGGTTAGGGTTATGATTAGTTGGGTTAGGGTTATGGTTAGGGTTATTTTGGTAAAGGTTAGGCTTATGGTTAGTGTTAGGGCTAGTTGGTTTAGGGTTAGGGTTAGGGTTATTTGGTTTAGGTTTAGGTTTAGGGTCAGGATTAGGGTTAGGGTTAGGGTTATTTGGGCTAGGGTTAGGGTTAGGGTTAGGGTTAGGGTTAGGGTTAGGGTTATGGTTAGTTGGGTTAGGGTTATGGTTAGGGTTATTTTGGTAAAGGTTAGGCTTATGGTTAGTGTTAGGGCTAGTTGGTTTAGGGTTAGGGTTAGGGTTATTTGGTTTAGGGTTAGGTTTAGGGTCAGGGTTAGGGTTAGGGTTATTTGGGCTAGGGTTCGGGTTAGGGTTAGGGTTAGGGTTAGGGTTATGGTTAGTTGGGTTTGGGTTATGGTTAGGGTTATTTTGGTAAGGGTTAGGCTTATGGTTAGTGTTAGGGCTAGTTGGTTTAGGGTTAGGGTTAGGGTTATTTGGTTTAGGTTTAGGTTTAGGGTCAGGGTTAGGGTTAGGGTTAGGGTTATTTGGGCTAGGGTTAGGGTTAGGGTTAGGGTTAGGGTTAGGGTTAGGGTTAGGGTTAGGGTTAGGGTTATGGTTAGTTGGGTTTGGGTTATGGTTAGGGTTATTTTGGTAAAGGTTAGGCTTATGGTTAGTGTTAGGGCTAGTTGGTTTAGGGTTAGGGTTAGGGTTATTTGGTTTAGGGTTAGGTTTAGGGTCAGGGTTAGGGTTAGGGTTAGGGTTATTTGGGCTAGGGTTAGGGTTAGGGTTAGGGTTAGGGTTAGGGTTAGGGTTAGGGTTATGGTTAGTTGGGTTTGGGTTATGGTTAGGGTTATTTTGGTAAAGGTTAGGCTTATGGTTAGTGTTAGGGCTAGTTGGTTTAGGGTTAGGGTTAGGGTTATTTGGTTTAGGGTTAGGTTTAGGGTCAGGGTTAGGGTTAGGGTTAGGGTTATTTGGGCTAGGGTTAGGGTTAGGGTTAGGGTTAGGGTTAGGGTTATGGTTAGTTGGGTTTGGGTTATGGTTAGGGTTATTTTGGTAAAGGTTAGGCTTATGGTTAGTGTTAGGGCTAGTTGGTTTAGGGTTAGGGTTAGGGTTATTTGGTTTAGGGTTAGGTTTAGGGTCAGGGTTAGGGTTAGGGTTAGGGTTATTTGGGCTAGGGTTAGGGTTAGGGTTAGGGTAGGGTTAGGGTTAGGGTTAGGGTTAGGTTATGGTTAGTTGGGTTTGGGTAAGGGTTAGGGTTATTTTGGTAAAGGTTAGGCTTATGGTTAGTGTTAGGGCTAGTTGGTTTAGGGTTAGGGTTAGGGTTATTTGGTTTAGGTTTAGGTTTAGGGTCAGGGTTAGGGTTAGGGTTAGGGTTATTTGGGCTAGGGTTAGGGTTAGGGTTAGGGTTAGGGTTAGGGTTAGGGTTAGGGTTAGTTGGGTTAGGGTTATGGTTAGGGTTATTTTGGTAAAGGTTAGGCTTATGGTTAGTGTTAGGGCTAGTTGGTTTAGGGTTAGGGTTAGGGTTATTTGGTTTAGGGTTAGGTTTAGGGTCAGGGTTAGGGTTAGGGTTAGGGTTATTTGGGCTAGGGTTAGGGTTAGGGTTAGGGTTAGGTTAGGGTTAGGGTTATGGTTAGTTGGGTTTGGGTAATGGTTAGGGTTAGGGTAGGGTTAGGGTTAGGGTTAGGGTTAGGGTTAGGGTTAGGGTTAGGGTTAGGGTTAGGGTTAGGGTTAGGGTTAGGGTTAGGGTTAGGGTTAGGGTTAGGGTTAGGGTTAGGGTTAGGGTTAGGGTTAGGGTTAGGGTTATGGTTAGGGTTATTTTGGTAAAGGTTAGGCTTATGGTTAGTGTTAGGGCTAGTTGGTTTAGGGTTAGGGTTAGGGTTATTTGGTTTAGGGTTAGGTTTAGGGTCAGGGTTAGGGTTAGGGTTAGGGTTATTTGGGTAGGGTTAGGGTTAGGGTTAGGGTTAGGGTTAGGGTTAGGGTTAGGGTTATGGTTATGGTTAGTTGGGTTTGGGTTATGGTTAGGGTTATTTTGGTAAAGGTTAGGCTTATGGTTAGTGTTAGGGCTAGTTGGTTTAGGGTTAGGGTTAGGGTTATTTGGTTTAGGGTTTAGGTTTAGGGTCAGGGTTAGGGTTAGGGTTAGGGTTATTTGGGCTAGGGTTAGGGTTAGGGTTAGGGTTAGGGTTAGGGTTAGGGTTAGTTGGGTTTGGGTTATGGTTAGGGTTATTTTGGTAAAGGTTAGGCTTAGGGTTAGTGTTAGGGCTAGTTGGTTTAGGGTTAGGGTTAGGGTTATTTGGTTTAGGGTTAGGTTTAGGGTCAGGGTTAGGGTTAGGGTTAGGGTTATTTGGGCTAGGGTTAGGGTTAGTGTTAGGGTTAGGGTTAGGGTTAGGGTTAGGGTTATGGTTAGTTGGGTTTGGGTTATGGTTAGGGTTATTTTGGTAAAGGTTAGGCTTATGGTTAGTGTTAGGGCTAGTTGGTTTAGGGTTAGGGTTAGGGTTATTTGGTTTAGGGTTAGGTTTAGGGTCAGGGTTAGGGTTAGGGTTAGGGTTATTTGGGCTAGGGTAGGGTTAGGGTTAGGGTTAGGGTTAGGGTTAGGGTTAGGGTTAGGGTTATGGTTAGTTGGGTTTGGGTTATGGTTAGGGTTATTTTGGTAAAGGTTAGGCTTATGGTTAGTGTTAGGGCTAGTTGGTTTAGGGTTAGGGTTAGGGTTATTTGGTTTAGGGTTAGGTTTAGGGTCAGGGTTAGGGTTAGGGTTAGGGTTATTTGGGGCTAGGGTTAGGGTTAGGGTTAGGGTTAGGGTTAGGGTTAGGGTTAGGGTTATGTTTAGTTGGGTTTGGGTAATGGTTAGGGTTATTTTGGTAAAGGTTAGGCTTATGGTTAGTGTTAGGGCTAGTTGGTTTAGGGTTAGGGTTAGGGTTATTTGGTTTAGGTTTAGGTTTAGGGTCAGGGTTAGGGTTAGGGTTAGGGTTATTTGGGCTAGGGTTAGGGTTAGGGTTAGGGTTAGGGTTAGGGTTAGGGTTAGGGTTAGTTGGGTTAGGGTTATGGTTAGGGTTATTTTGGTAAAGGTTAGGCTTATGGTTAGTGTTAGGGCTAGTTGGTTTAGGGTTAGGGTTAGGGTTATTTGGTTTAGGGTTAGGTTTAGGGTCAGGGTTAGGGTTAGGGTTAGGGTTATTTGGGGTAGGGTTAGGGTTAGGGTTAGGGTTAGGGTTAGGGTTAGGGTTAGGGTTATGGTTATGGTTAGTTGGGTTTGGGTTATGGTTAGGGTTATTTTGGTAAAGGTTAGGCTTATGGTTAGTGTTAGGGCTAGTTGGTTTAGGGTTAGGGTTAGGGTTATTTGGTTTAGGTTTAGGTTTAGGGTCAGGGTTAGGGTTAGGGTTAGGGTTATTTGGGCTAGGGTTAGGGTTAGGGTTAGGGTTAGGGTTAGGGTTAGGGTTAGTTGGGTTTGGGTTATGGTTAGGGTTATTTTGGTAAAGGTTAGGCTTATGGTTAGTGTTAGGGCTAGTTGGTTTAGGGTTAGGGTTAGGGTTATTTGGTTTAGGTTTAGGTTTAGGGTCAGGGTTAGGGTTAGGGTTAGGGTTATTTGGGCTAGGGTTAGGGTTAGGGTTAGGGTTAGGGTTAGGGTTAGGGTTAGGGTTAGGGTTAGGGTTAGGGTTATGGTTAGTTGGGTTTGGGTTATGGTTAGGGTTATTTTGGTAAAGGTTAGGCTTATGGTTAGTGTTAGGGCTAGTTGGTTTAGGGTTAGGGTTAGGGTTATTTGGTTTAGGGTTAGGTTTAGGGTCAGGGTTAGGGTTAGGGTTAGGGTTATTTGGGCTAGGGTTAGGGTAGGGTTAGGGTTAGGGTTAGGGTTAGGGTTAGGGTTATGGTTAGTTGGGTTTGGGTTATGGTTAGGGTTATTTTGGTAAAGGTTAGGCTTATGGTTAGTGTTAGGGCTAGTTGGTTTAGGGTTAGGGTTAGGGTTATTTGGTTTAGGGTTAGGTTTAGGGTCAGGGTTAGGGTTAGGGTTAGGGTTATTTGGGCTAGGGTTAGGGTTAGGGTTAGGGTTAGGGTTAGGGTTAGGGTTAGGGTTATGGTTAGTTGGGTTTGGGTTATGGTTAGGGTTATTTTGGTAAAGGTTAGGCTTATGGTTAGTGTTAGGGCTAGTTGGTTTAGGGTTAGGGTTAGGGTTATTTGGTTTAGGGTTAGGTTTAGGGTCAGGGTTAGGGTTAGGGTTAGGGTTATTTGGGCTAGGGTTAGGGTTAGGTTAGGGTTAGCGTTAGGGTTAGGGTTATGTTAGTTGGGTTTGGGTAATGGTTAGGGATATTTTGGTAAAGGTTAGGCTTATGGTTAGTGTTAGGGCTAGTTGGTTTAGGGTTAGGGTTAGGGTTATTTGGTTTAGGTTTAGGTTTAGGGTCAGGGTTAGGGTTAGGGTTAGGGTTATTTGGGCTAGGGTTAGGGTTAGGGTTAGGGTTAGGGTTAGGGTTAGGGTTAGTTGGGTTAGGGTTATGGTTAGGGTTATTTTGGTAAAGGTTAGGCTTATGGTTAGTGTTAGGGCTAGTTGGTTTAGGGTTAGGGTTAGGGTTATTTGGTTTAGGGTTAGGTTTAGGGTCAGGGTTAGGGTTAGGGTTAGGGTTATTTGGGTAGGGTTAGGGTTAGGGTTAGGGTTAGGGTTAGGGTTAGGGTTAGGGTTAGGGTTAGGGTTAGGGTTAGGGTTAGGGTTAGGGTTAGTTGGGTTTGGGTTATGGTTAGGGTTATTTTGGTAAAGGTTAGGCTTATGGTTAGTGTTAGGGCTAGTTGGTTTAGGGTTAGGGTTAGGGTTATTTGGTTTAGGTTTAGGTTTAGGGTCAGGGTTAGGGTTAGGGTTAGGGTTATTTGGGCTAGGGTTAGGGTTAGGGTTAGGGTTAGGGTTAGGGTTAGTTGGGTTTGGGTTATGGTTAGGGTTATTTTGGTAAAGGTTAGGCTTATGGTTAGTGTTAGGGCTAGTTGGTTTAGGGTTAGGGTTAGGGTTATTTGGTTTAGGTTTAGGTTTAGGGTCAGGGTTAGGGTTAGGGTTAGGGTTATTTGGGCTAGGGTTAGGGTTAGGGTTAGGGTTAGGGTTAGGGTTAGTTGGGTTTGGGTTAGGGTTAGGGTTATTTTGGTAAAGGTTAGGCTTATGGTTAGTGTTAGGGCTAGTTGGTTTAGGG
>NW_028276374.1:220000-265000 GCF_052056855.1 Sturnus vulgaris
GCTAGGGTTCGGGTTAGGGTTAGGGTTAGGGTTAGGGTTATGGTTAGTTGGGTTTGGGTTATGGTTAGGGTTATTTTGGTAAAGGTTAGGCTTATGGTTAGTGTTAGGGCTAGTTGGTTTAGGGTTAGGGTTAGGGTTATTTGGTTTAGGTTTAGGTTTAGGGTCAGGGTTAGGGTTAGGGTTAGGGTTATTTGGGCTAGGGTTAGGGTTAGGGTTAGGGTTAGGGTTAGGGTTAGGGTTAGGGTTAGGGTTAGGGTTATGGTTAGTTGGGTTTGGGTTATGGTTAGGGTTATTTTGGTAAAGGTTAGGCTTATGGTTAGTGTTAGGGCTAGTTGGTTTAGGGTTAGGGTTAGGGTTATTTGGTTTAGGGTTAGGTTTAGGGTCAGGGTTAGGGTTAGGGTTAGGGTTATTTGGGCTAGGGTTAGGGTTAGGGTTAGGGTTAGGGTTAGGGTTAGGGTTATGGTTAGTTGGGTTTGGGTTATGGTTAGGGTTATTTTGGTAAAGGTTAGGCTTATGGTTAGTGTTAGGGCTAGTTGGTTTAGGGTTAGGGTTAGGGTTATTTGGTTTAGGTTTAGGTTTAGGGTCAGGGTTAGGGTTAGGGTTAGGGTTATTTGGGCTAGGGTTAGGGTTAGGGTTAGGGTTAGGGTTAGGGTTAGGGTTAGGGTTAGGGTTAGGGTTAGGGTTATTTGGGCTAGGGTTAGGGTTAGGGTTAGGGTTAGGGTTAGGGTTAGGGTTAGGTTTATGGTTAGTTGGGTTTGGGTAAGGGTTAGGGTTATTTTGGTAAAGGTTAGGCTTATGGTTAGTGTTAGGGCTAGTTGGTTTAGGGTTAGGGTTAGGGTTATTTGGTTTAGGTTTAGGTTTAGGGTCAGGGTTAGGGTTAGGGTTAGGGTTATTTGGGCTAGGGTTAGGGTTAGGGTTAGGGTTAGGGTTAGGGTTAGGGTTAGTTGGGTTAGGGTTATGGTTAGGGTTATTTTGGTAAAGGTTAGGCTTATGGTTAGTGTTAGGTCTACTTGGTTTAGGGTTAGGGTTAGGGTTATTTGGTTTAGGGTTAGGTTTAGGGTCAGGGTTAGGGTTAGGGTTAGGGTTATTTGGGCTAGGGTTAGGGTTAGGGTTAGGGTTAGGGTTAGGGTTAGGGTTAGGGTTAGGGTTAGTTGGGTTTGGGTAATGGTTAGTGTTATTTTGGTAAAGGTTAGGCTTATGGTTAGTGTTAGGGCTAGTTGGTTTAGGGTTAGGGTTAGGGTTATTTGGTTTAGGTTTAGGTTTAGGGTCAGGGTTAGGGTTAGGGTTAGGGTTATTTGGGCTAGGGTTAGGGTTAGGGTTAGGGTTAGGGTTAGGGTTAGTTGGGTTTGGGTTATGGTTAGGGTTATTTTGGTAAAGGTTAGGCTTAGGGTTAGTGTTAGGGCTAGTTGGTTTAGGGTTAGGGTTAGGGTTATTTGGTTTAGGTTAGGTTTAGGGTCAGGGTTAGGGTTAGGGTTAGGGTTATTTGGGCTAGGGTTAGGTTTAGTGTTAGGGTTAGGGTTAGGGTTAGGGTTAGGGTTATGGTTAGTTGGGTTTGGGTTATGGTTAGGGTTATTTTGGTAAAGGTTAGGCTTATGGTTAGTGTTAGGGCTAGTTGGTTTAGGGTTAGGGTTAGGGTTATTTGGTTTAGGGTTAGGTTTAGGGTCAGGGTTAGGGTTAGGGTTAGGGTTATTTGGGCTAGGGTTAGGGTTAGGGTTAGGGTTAGGGTTAGGGTTAGGGTTATGGTTAGTTGGGTTTGGGTTATGGTTAGGGTTATTTTGGTAAAGGTTAGGCTTATGGTTAGTGTTAGGGCTAGTTGGTTTAGGGTTAGGGTTAGGGTTATTTGGTTTAGGGTTAGGTTTAGGGTCAGGGTTAGGGTTAGGGTTAGGGTTATTTGGGCTAGGGTTAGGGTTAGGGTTAGGGTTAGGGTTAGGGTTATGTTTAGTTGGGTTTGGGTAATGGTTAGGGTTATTTGGTAAAGGTTAGGCTTATGGTTAGTGTTAGGGCTAGTTGGTTTAGGGTTAGGGTTAGGGTTATTTGGTTTAGGTTTAGGTTTAGGGTCAGGGTTAGGGTTAGGGTTAGGGTTATTTGGGCTAGGGTTAGGGTTAGGGTTAGGGTTAGGGTTAGGGTTAGGGTTAGGGTTAGGGTTAGTTGGGTTAGGGTTATGGTTAGGGTTATTTTGGTAAAGGTTAGGCTTATGGTTAGTGTTAGGGCTAGTTGGTTTAGGGTTAGGGTTAGGGTTATTTGGTTTAGGGTTAGGTTTAGGGTCAGGGTTAGGGTTAGGGTTAGGGTTATTTGGGGTAGGGTTAGGGTTAGGGTTAGGGTTAGGGTTAGGGTTAGGGTTAGGGTTAGGGTTAGGGTTATGGTTATGGTTAGTTGGGTTTGGGTTATGGTTAGGGTTATTTTGGTAAAGGTTAGGCTTATGGTTAGTGTTAGGGCTAGTTGGTTTAGGGTTAGGGTTAGGGTTATTTGGTTTAGGGTTAGGTTTAGGGTCAGGGTTAGGGTTAGGTTAGGGTTATTTGGGCTAGGGTTAGGGTTAGGGTTAGGGTTAGGGTTAGGGTTAGTTGGGTTAGGGTTATAGTTAGGGTTATTTTGGTAAAGGTTAGGCTTAGGGTTAGTGTTAGGGCTAGTTGGTTTAGGGTTAGGGTTAGGGTTATTTGGTTTAGGGTTAGGTTTAGGGTCAGGGTTAGGGTTAGGGTTAGGGTTATTTGGGGTAGGGTTAGGGTTAGGGTTAGGGTTAGGGTTAGGGTTAGGGTTAGGGTTAGGGTTAGGGTTAGGGTTAGTTGGGTTTGGGTTATGGTTAGGGTTATTTTGGTAAAGGTTAGGCTTATGGTTAATGTTAGGGCTAGTTGGTTTAGGGTTAGGGTTAGGGTTATTTGGTTTAGTGTTAGGTTTAGGGTCAGGGTTAGGGTTAGGGTTAGGGTTATTTGGGCTAGGGTTAGGGTTAGGGTTAGGGTTATGGTTAGGGTTAGGTATGGTTAGTTGGGGTTTGGGTTATGGTTAGGGTTATTTTGGTAAAGGTTAGGCTTATGGTTAGTGTTAGGGCTAGTTGGTTTAGGGTTAGGGTTAGGGTTATTTGGTTTAGGGTTAGGTTTAGGGTCAGGGTTAGGGTTAGGGTTAGGGTTATTTTGGGCTAGGGTTAGGGTTAGGGTTAGGGTTAGGGTTGGGGTTATGATTAGTTGGGTTTGGGTAATGGTTAGGGTTATTTTGGTAAAGGTTAGGCTTATGGTTAGTGTTAGGGCTCAGTTGGTTTAGGGTTAGGGTTAGGGTTATTTGGTTTAGGTTTAGGTTTAGGGTCAGGGTTAGGGTTAGGGTTAGGGTTATTTGGGCTAGGGTTAGGGTTAGGGTTAGGGTTAGGGTTAGGGTTATGGTTAGTTGGGTTAGGGTTATGGTTAGGGTTATTTTGGTAAAGGTTAGGCTTATGGTTAGTGTTAGGGCTAGTTGGTTTAGGGTTAGGGTTAGGGTTATTTGGTTTAGGGTTAGGTTTAGGGTCAGGGTTAGGGTTAGGGTTAGGGTTATTTGGGCTAGGGTTAGGGTTAGGGTAGGGTTAGGGTTAGGGTTAGGGTTAGGGTTAGGGTTATGGTTAGTTGGGTTTGGGTTATGGTTAGGTTATTTTGGTAAAGGTTAGGCTTATGGTTAGTGTTAGGGCTAGTTGGTTTAGGGTTAGGGTTAGGGTTATTTGGTTTAGGGTTAGGTTTAGGGTCAGGGTTAGGGTTAGGGTTAGGGTTATTTGGGCTAGGGTTAGGGTTAGGGTTAGGGTTAGGGTTAGGGTTAGTTGGGTTTGGGTTATAGTTAGGGTTATTTTGGTAAAGGTTAGGCTTAGGGTTAGTGTTAGGGCTAGTTGGTTTAGGGTTAGGGTTAGGGTTATTTGGTTTAGGGTTAGGTTTAGGGTCAGGGTTAGGGTTAGGGTTAGGGTTATTTGGGCTAGGGTTAGGGTTAGGGTTAGGGTTAGGGTTAGGGTTAGTTGGGTTAGGGTTATGGTTAGGGTTATTTTGGTAAAGGTTAGGCTTATGGTTAGTGTTAGGGCTAGTTGGTTTAGGGTTAGGTTTACGGTCAGGGTTAGGGTTTGGGTTTAGGTTATTTGGGCTAGGGTTAGGGTTAGGGTTAGGGTTAGGGTTAGGGTTAGGGTTAGGGTCAAGGTTATGGTTAGTTGGGTTTGGGTTATGGTTAGGGTTATTTTGGTAAAGGTTAGGCTTATGGTTAGTGTTAGGGCTAGTTGGTTTAGGGTTAGGGTTAGGGTTATTTGGTTTAGGTTTAGGTTTAGGGTCAGGGTTAGGGTTAGGGTTAGGGTTATTTGGGCTAGGGTTAGGGTTAGGGTTAGGGTTAGGGTTAGGGTTAGGGTTAGGGTAGGGTTAGTTGGGTTAGGGTTATGGTTAGGGTTATTTTGGTAAAGGTTAGGCTTATGGTTAGTGTTAGGGCTAGTTGGTTTAGGGTTAGGGTTAGGGTTATTTGGTTTAGGGTTAGGTTTAGGGTCAGGGTTAGGGTTAGGGTTAGGGTTATTTGGGCTAGGGTTAGGGTTAGGGTTAGGGTTAGGGTTAGGGTTAGGGTTAGGGTTAGGGTTATGGTTATGGTTAGTTGGGTTTGGGTTATGGTTAGGGTTATTTTGGTAAAGGTTAGGCTTATGGTTAGTGTTAGGGCTAGTTGGTTTAGGGTTAGGGTTAGGGTTATTTGGTTTAGGTTTAGGTTTAGGGTCAGGGTTAGGGTTAGGGTTAGGGTTATTTGGGCTAGGGTTAGGGTTAGGGTTAGGGTTAGGGTTAGGGTTAGGGTTAGTTGGGTTAGGGTTATGGTTAGGGTTATTTTGGTAAAGGTTAGGCTTATGGTTAGTGTTAGGTCTACTTGGTTTAGGGTTAGGGTTAGGGTTATTTGGTTTAGGGTTAGGTTTAGGGTCAGGGTTAGGGTTAGGGTTAGGGTTATTTGGGCTTGGGTTAGGGTTAGGGTTAGGGTTAGGGTTAGGGTTAGGGTTAGGGTTAGGGTTAGGGTTAGTTGGGTTTGGGTAATGGTTAGTGTTATTTTGGTAAAGGTTAGGCTTATGGTTAGTGTTAGGGCTAGTTGGTTTAGGGTTAGGGTTAGGGTTATTTGGTTTAGGTTTAGGTTTAGGGTCAGGGTTAGGGTTAGGGTTAGGGTTATTTGGGCTAGGGTTAGGGTTAGGGTTAGGGTTAGGGTTAGGGTTAGTTGGGTTTGGGTTATGGTTAGGGTTATTTTGGTAAAGGTTAGGCTTAGGGTTAGTGTTAGGGCTAGTTGGTTTAGGGTTAGGGTTAGGGTTATTTGGTTTAGGTTTAGGTTTAGGGTCAGGGTTAGGGTTAGGGTTAGGGTTATTTGGGCTAGGGTTAGGGTTAGTGTTAGGGTTAGGGTTAGGGTTAGGGTTAGGGTTATGGTTAGTTGGGTTTGGGTTATGGTTAGGGTTATTTTGGTAAAGGTTAGGCTTATGGTTAGTGTTAGGGCTAGTTGGTTTAGGGTTAGGGTTAGGGTTATTTGGTTTAGGGTTAGGTTTAGGGTCAGGGTTAGGGTTAGGGTTAGGGTTATTTGGGCTAGGGTTAGGGTTAGGGTTAGGGTTAGGGTTAGGGGTATTTGGGCTAGGGTTAGGGTTAGGGTTAGGGTTAGGGTTAGGGTTAGGGTTATGGTTAGGGTTAGTTGGGTTAGGGTTATGGTTAGGGTTATTTTGGTAAAGGTTAGGCTTATGGTTAGTGTTAGGGCTAGTTGGTTTAGGGTTAGGGTTAGGGTTATTTGGTTTAGGGTTAGGTTTAGGGTCAGGGTTAGGGTTAGGGTTAGGGTTATTTGGGCTAGGGTTCGGGTTAGGGTTAGGGTTAGGGTTAGGGTTATGGTTAGTTGGGTTTGGGTTATGGTTAGGGTTATTTTGGTAAAGGTTAGGCTTATGGTTAGTGTTAGGGCTAGTTGGTTTAGGGTTAGGTTTACGGTCAGGGTTAGGGTTAGGGTTTAGGGTTATTTGGGCTAGGGTTAGGGTTAGGGTTAGGGTTAGGGTTAGGGTTAGGGTTAGGGTTAGGGTTATGGTTAGTTGGGTTTGGGTTATGGTTAGGGTTATTTTGGTAAAGGTTAGGCTTATGGTTAGTGTTAGGGCTAGTTGGTTTAGGGTTAGGGTTAGGGTTATTTGGTTTAGGTTTAGGTTTAGGGTCAGGGTTAGGGTTAGGGTTAGGGTTATTTGGGCTAGGGTTAGGGTTAGGGTTAGGGTTAGGGTTAGGGTTAGGGTTAGGGTTAGGGTTAGGGTTAGGGTTAGTTGGGTTAGGGTTATGGTTAGGGTTATTTTGGTAAAGGTTAGGCTTATGGTTAGTGTTAGGGCTAGTTGGTTTAGGGTTAGGGTTAGGGTTATTTGGTTTAGGTTTAGGTTTAGTGTCAGGGTTAGGGTTAGGGTTAGGGTTATTTGGGCTAGGGTTAGGGTTAGGGTTAGGGTTAGGGTTAGGGTTAGGGTTAGTTGGGTTAGGGTTATGGTTAGGGTTATTTTGGTAAAGGTTAGGCTTATGGTTAGTGTTAGGGCTAGTTGGTTTAGGGTTAGGGTTAGGGTTATTTGGTTTAGGGTTAGGTTTAGGGTCAGGGTTAGGGTTAGGGTTAGGGTTATTTGGGCTAGGGTTAGGGTTAGGGTTAGGGTTAGGGTTATGGTTATGGTTAGTTGGGTTTGGGTTATTGTTAGGGTTATTTTGGTAAAGGTTAGGCTTATGGTTAGTGTTAGGGCTAGTTGGTTTAGGGTTAGGGTTAGGGTTATTTGGTTTAGGGTTAGGTTTAGGGTCAGGGTTAGGGTTAGGGTTAGGGTTATTTGGGCTAGGGTTAGGGTTAGGGTTAGGGTTAGGGTTAGGGTTATGGTTAGTTGGGTTTGGGTAATGGTTAGGGTTATTTTGGTAAAGGTTAGGCTTATGGTTAGTGTTAGGGCTAGTTGGTTTAGGGTTAGGGTTAGGGTTATTTGGTTTAGGTTTAGGTTTAGGGTCAGGGTTAGGGTTAGGGTTAGGGTTATTTGGGCTAGGGTTAGGGTTAGGGTTAGGGTTAGGGTTAGGGTTAGGGTTAGGGTTAGGGTTAGTTGGGTTAGGGTTATGGTTAGGGTTATTTTGGTAAAGGTTAGGCTTATGGTTAGTGTTAGGGCTAGTTGGTTTAGGGTTAGGGTTAGGGTTATTTGGTTTAGGGTTAGGTTTAGGGTCAGGGTTAGGGTTAGGGTTAGGGGTATTTGGGCTAGGGTTAGGGTTAGGGTTAGGGTTAGGGTTAGGGTTATGGTTAGGGTTAGTTGGGTTAGGGTTATGGTTAGGGTTATTTTGGTAAAGGTTAGGCTTATGGTTAGTGTTAGGGCTAGTTGGTTTAGGGTTAGGGTTAGGGTTATTTGGTTTAGGGTTAGGTTTAGGGTCAGGGTTAGGGTTAGGGTTAGGGTTATTTGGGCTAGGGTTCGGGTTAGGGTTAGGGTTAGGGTTAGGGTTATGGTTAGTTGGGTTTGGGTTATGGTTAGGGTTATTTTGGTAAAGGTTAGGCTTATGGTTAGTGTTAGGGCTAGTTGGTTTAGGGTTAGGGTTAGGGTTATTTGGTTTAGGTTTAGGTTTAGGGTCAGGGTTAGGGTTAGGGTTAGGGTTATTTGGGCTAGGGTTAGGGTTAGGGTTAGGGTTAGGGTTAGGGTTAGGGTTAGGGTTAGGGTTAGGGTTATGGTTAGTTGGGTTTGGGTTATGGTTAGGGTTATTTTGGTAAAGGTTAGGCTTATGGTTAGTGTTAGGGCTAGTTGGTTTAGGGTTAGGGTTAGGGTTATTTGGTTTAGGGTTAGGTTTAGGGTCAGGGTTAGGGTTAGGGTTAGGGTTATTTGGGCTAGGGTTAGGGTTAGGGTTAGGGTTAGGGTTAGGGTTAGGGTTATGGTTAGTTGGGTTTGGGTTATGGTTAGGGTTATTTTGGTAAAGGTTAGGCTTATGGTTAGTGTTAGGGCTAGTTGGTTTAGGGTTAGGGTTAGGGTTATTTGGTTTAGGTTTAGGTTTAGGGTCAGGGTTAGGGTTAGGGTTAGGGTTATTTGGGCTAGGGTTAGGGTTAGGGTTAGGGTTAGGGTTAGGGTTAGGGTTAGGGTTAGGGTTAGGGTTAGGGTTATTTGGGCTAGGGTTAGGGTTAGGGTTAGGGTTAGGGTTAGGGTTAGGGTTAGGTTTATGGTTAGTTGGGTTTGGGTAAGGGTTAGGGTTATTTTGGTAAAGGTTAGGCTTATGGTTAGTGTTAGGGCTAGTTGGTTTAGGGTTAGGGTTAGGGTTATTTGGTTTAGGTTTAGGTTTAGGGTCAGGGTTAGGGTTAGGGTTAGGGTTATTTGGGCTAGGGTTAGGGTTAGGGTTAGGGTTAGGGTTAGGGTTAGGGTTAGTTGGGTTAGGGTTATGGTTAGGGTTATTTTGGTAAAGGTTAGGCTTATGGTTAGTGTTAGGTCTACTTGGTTTAGGGTTAGGGTTAGGGTTATTTGGTTTAGGGTTAGGTTTAGGGTCAGGGTTAGGGTTAGGGTTAGGGTTATTTGGGCTAGGGTTCTGGTTAGGGTTAGGGTTAGGGTTAGGGTTATGGTTAGTTGGGTTTGGGTTATGGTTAGGGTTATTTTGGTAAAGGTTAGGCTTATGGTTAGTGTTAGGGCTAGTTGGTTTAGGGTTAGGGTTAGGGTTATTTGGTTTAGGGTTAGGTTTAGGGTCAGGGTTAGGGTTAGGGTTAGGGTTATTTGGGCTAGGGTTAGGGTTAGGGTTAGGGTTAGGGTTAGGGTTAGGGTTATGGTTAGTTGGGTTTGGGTTATGGTTAGGGTTATTTTGGTAAAGGTTAGGCTTATGGTTAGTGTTAGGGCTAGTTGGTTTAGGGTTAGGGTTAGGGTTATTTGGTTTAGGGTTAGGTTTAGGGTCAGGGTTAGGGTTAGGGTTAGGGTTATTTGGGCTAGGGTTAGGGTTAGGGTTAGGGTTAGGGTTAGGGTTATGTTTAGTTGGGTTTGGGTAATGGTTAGGGTTATTTTGGTAAAGGTTAGGCTTATGGTTAGTGTTAGGGCTAGTTGGTTTAGGGTTAGGGTTAGGGTTATTTGGTTTAGGTTTAGGTTTAGGGTCAGGGTTAGGGTTAGGGTTAGGGTTATTTGGGCTAGGGTTAGGGTTAGGGTTAGGGTTAGGGTTAGGGTTAGGGTTAGGGTTAGGGTTAGTTGGGTTAGGGTTATGGTTAGGGTTATTTTGGTAAAGGTTAGGCTTATGGTTAGTGTTAGGGCTAGTTGGTTTAGGGTTAGGGTTAGGGTTATTTGGTTTAGGGTTAGGTTTAGGGTCAGGGTTAGGGTTAGGGTTAGGGTTATTTGGGGTAGGGTTAGGGTTAGGGTTAGGGTTAGGGTTAGGGTTAGGGTTAGGGTTAGGGTTAGGGTTATGGTTATGGTTAGTTGGGTTTGGGTTATGGTTAGGGTTATTTTGGTAAAGGTTAGGCTTATGGTTAGTGTTAGGGCTAGTTGGTTTAGGGTTAGGGTTAGGGTTATTTGGTTTAGGGTTAGGTTTAGGGTCAGGGTTAGGGTTAGGGTTAGGGTTATTTGGGCTAGGGTTAGGGTTAGGGTTAGGGTTAGGGTTAGGGTTAGTTGGGTTAGGGTTATAGTTAGGGTTATTTTGGTAAAGGTTAGGCTTAGGGTTAGTGTTAGGGCTAGTTGGTTTAGGGTTAGGGTTAGGGTTATTTGGTTTAGGGTTAGGTTTAGGGTCAGGGTTAGGGTTAGGGTTAGGGTTATTTGGGGTAGGGTTAGGGTTAGGGTTAGGGTTAGGGTTAGGGTTAGGGTTAGGGTTAGGGTTAGGGTTAGGGTTAGGGTTAGTTGGGTTTGGGTTATGGTTAGGGTTATTTTGGTAAAGGTTAGGCTTATGGTTAATGTTAGGGCTAGTTGGTTTAGGGTTAGGGTTAGGGTTATTTGGTTTAGTGTTAGGTTTAGGGTCAGGGTTAGGGTTAGGGTTAGGGTTATTTGGGCTAGGGTTAGGGTTAGGGTTAGGGTTATGGTTAGGGTTAGGGTTATGGTTAGTTGGGTTTGGGTTATGGTTAGGGTTATTTTGGTAAAGGTTAGGCTTATGGTTAGTGTTAGGGATAGTTGGTTTAGGGTTAGGGTTAGGGTTATTTGGTTTAGGGTTAGGTTTAGGGTCAGGGTTAGGGTTAGGGTTAGGGTTATTTTGGCTAGGGTTAGGGTTAGGGTTAGGGTTAGGGTTGGGGTTATGATTAGTTGGGTTTGGGTAATGGTTAGGGTTATTTTGGTAAAGGTTAGGCTTATGGTTAGTGTTAGGGCTAGTTGGTTTAGGGTTAGGGTTAGGGTTATTTGGTTTAGGTTTAGGTTTAGGGTCAGGGTTAGGGTTAGGGTTAGGGTTATTTGGGCTAGGGTTAGGGTTAGGGTTAGGGTTAGGGTTAGGGTTATGGTTAGTTGGGTTAGGGTTATGGTTAGGGTTATTTTGGTAAAGGTTAGGCTTATGGTTAGTGTTAGGGCTAGTTGGTTTAGGGTTAGGGTTAGGGTTATTTGGTTTAGGGTTAGGTTTAGGGTCAGGGTTAGGGTTAGGGTTAGGGTTATTTGGGCTAGGGTTAGGGTTAGGGTTAGGGTTAGGGTTAGGGTTAGGGTTAGGGTTAGGGTTAGTTGGGTTTGGGTTATGGTTAGGGTTATTTTGGTAAAGGTTAGGCTTATGGTTAGTGTTAGGGCTAGTTGGTTTAGGGTTAGGGTTAGGGTTATTTGGTTTAGGGTTAGGTTTAGGGTCAGGGTTAGGGTTAGGGTTAGGGTTATTTGGGCTAGGGTTAGGGTTAGGGTTAGGGTTAGGGTTAGGGTTAGTTGGGTTGGGGTTATAGTTAGGGTTATTTTGGTAAAGGTTAGGCTTAGGGTTAGTGTTAGGGCTAGTTGGTTTAGGGTTAGGGTTAGGGTTATTTGGTTTAGGGTTAGGTTTAGGGTCAGGGTTAGGGTTAGGGTTAGGGTTATTTGGGCTAGGGTTAGGGTTAGGGTTAGGGTTAGGGTTAGGGTTAGTTGGGTTAGGGTTATGGTTAGGGTTATTTTGGTAAAGGTTAGGCTTATGGTTAGTGTTAGGGCTAGTTGGTTTAGGGTTAGGTTTACGGTCAGGGTTAGGGTTTGGGTTTAGGGTTATTTGGGCTAGGGTTAGGGTTAGGGTTAGGGTTAGGGTTAGGGTTAGGGTTAGGGTCAAGGTTATGGTTAGTTGGGTTTGGGTTATGGTTAGGGTTATTTTGGTAAAGGTTAGGCTTATGGTTAGTGTTAGGGCTAGTTGGTTTAGGGTTAGGGTTAGGGTTATTTGGTTTAGGTTTAGGTTTAGGGTCAGGGTTAGGGTTAGGGTTAGGGTTATTTGGGCTAGGGTTAGGGTTAGGGTTAGGGTTAGGGTTAGGGTTAGGGTTAGGGTAGGGTTAGTTGGGTTAGGGTTATGGTTAGGGTTATTTTGGTAAAGGTTAGGCTTATGGTTAGTGTTAGGGCTAGTTGGTTTAGGGTTAGGGTTAGGGTTATTTGGTTTAGGGTTAGGTTTAGGGTCAGGGTTAGGGTTAGGGTTAGGGTTATTTGGGCTAGGGTTAGGGTTAGGGTTAGGGTTAGGGTTAGGGTTAGGGTTAGGGTTATGGTTATGGTTAGTTGGGTTTGGGTTATGGTTAGGGTTATTTTGGTAAAGGTTAGGCTTATGGTTAGTGTTAGGGCTAGTTGGTTTAGGGTTAGGGTTAGGGTTATTTGGTTTAGGTTTAGGTTTAGGGTCAGGGTTAGGGTTAGGGTTAGGGTTATTTGGGCTAGGGTTAGGGTTAGGGTTAGGGTTAGGGTTAGGGTTAGGGTTAGTTGGGTTAGGGTTATGGTTAGGGTTATTTTGGTAAAGGTTAGGCTTATGGTTAGTGTTAGGTCTACTTGGTTTAGGGTTAGGGTTAGGGTTATTTGGTTTAGGGTTAGGTTTAGGGTCAGGGTTAGGGTTAGGGTTAGGGTTATTTGGGCTAGGGTTAGGGTTAGGGTTAGGGTTAGGGTTAGGGTTAGGGTTAGGGTTAGGGTTAGTTGGGTTTGGGTAATGGTTAGTGTTATTTTGGTAAAGGTTAGGCTTATGGTTAGTGTTAGGGCTAGTTGGTTTAGGGTTAGGGTTAGGGTTATTTGGTTTAGGTTTAGGTTTAGGGTCAGGGTTAGGGTTAGGGTTAGGGTTATTTGGGCTAGGGTTAGGGTTAGGGTTAGGGTTAGGGTTAGGGTTAGTTGGGTTTGGGTTATGGTTAGGGTTATTTTGGTAAAGGTTAGGCTTAGGGTTAGTGTTAGGGCTAGTTGGTTTAGGGTTAGGGTTAGGGTTATTTGGTTTAGGTTTAGGTTTAGGTCAGGGTTAGGGTTAGGGTTAGGGTTATTTGGGCTAGGGTTAGGGTTAGTGTTAGGGTTAGGGTTAGGGTTAGGGTTAGGGTTATGGTTAGTTGGGTTTGGGTTATGGTTAGGGTTATTTTGGTAAAGGTTAGGCTTATGGTTAGTGTTAGGGCTAGTTGGTTTAGGGTTAGGGTTAGGGTTATTTGGTTTAGGGTTAGGTTTAGGGTCAGGGTTAGGGTTAGGGTTAGGGTTATTTGGGCTAGGGTTAGGGTTAGGGTTAGGGTTAGGGTTAGGGGTATTTGGGCTAGGGTTAGGGTTAGGGTTAGGGTTAGGGTTAGGGTTAGGGTTATGGTTAGGGTTAGTTGGGTTAGGGTTATGGTTAGGGTTATTTTGGTAAAGGTTAGGCTTATGGTTAGTGTTAGGGCTAGTTGGTTTAGGGTTAGGGTTAGGGTTATTTGGTTTAGGGTTAGGTTTAGGGTCAGGGTTAGGGTTAGGGTTAGGGTTATTTGGGCTAGGGTTCGGGTTAGGGTTAGGGTTAGGGTTAGGGTTATGGTTAGTTGGGTTTGGGTTATGGTTAGGGTTATTTTGGTAAAGGTTAGGCTTATGGTTAGTGTTAGGGCTAGTTGGTTTAGGGTTAGGGTTAGGGTTATTTGGTTTAGGTTTAGGTTTAGGGTCAGGGTTAGGGTTAGGGTTAGGGTTATTTGGGCTAGGGTTAGGGTTAGGGTTAGGGTTAGGGTTAGGGTTAGGGTTAGGGTTAGGGTTAGGGTTATGGTTAGTTGGGTTTGGGTTATGGTTAGGGTTATTTTGGTAAAGGTTAGGCTTATGGTTAGTGTTAGGGCTAGTTGGTTTAGGGTTAGGGTTAGGGGTATTTGGTTTAGGGTTAGGTTTAGGGTCAGGGTTAGGGTTAGGGTTAGGGTTATTTGGGCTAGGGTTAGGGTTAGGGTTAGGGTTAGGGTTAGGGTTGGGGTTATGGTTAGTTGGGTTTGGGTTATGGTTAGGGTTATTTTGGTAAAGGTTAGGCTTATGGTTAGTGTTAGGGCTAGTTGGTTTAGGGTTAGGGTTAGGGTTATTTGGTTTAGGTTTAGGTTTAGGGTCAGGGTTAGGGTTAGGGTTAGGGTTATTTGGGCTAGGGTTAGGGTTAGGGTTAGGGTTAGGGTTAGGGTTAGTTGGGTTTGGGTTATGGTTAGGGTTATTTTGGTAAAGGTTAGGCTTAGGGTTAGTGTTAGGGCTAGTTGGTTTAGGGTTAGGGTTAGGGTTATTTGGTTTAGGTTTAGGTTTAGGGTCAGGGTTAGGGTTAGGGTTAGGGTTATTTGGGCTAGGGTTAGGGTTAGTGTTAGGGTTAGGGTTAGGGTTAGGGTTAGGGTTATGGTTAGTTGGGTTTGGGTTATGGTTAGGGTTATTTTGGTAAAGGTTAGGCTTATGGTTAGTGTTAGGGCTAGTTGGTTTAGGGTTAGGGTTAGGGTTATTTGGTTTAGGGTTAGGTTTAGGGTCAGGGTTAGGGTTAGGGTTAGGGTTATTTGGGCTAGGGTTAGGGTTAGGGTTAGGGTTAGGGTTAGGGTTAGGGTTAGGGTTAGGGTTATGGTTAGTTGGGTTTGGGTTATGGTTAGGGTTATTTTGGTAAAGGTTAGGCTTATGGTTAGTGTTAGGGCTAGTTGGTTTAGGGTTAGGGTTAGGGTTATTTGGTTTAGGGTTAGGTTTAGGGTCAGGGTTAGGGTTAGGGTTAGGGTTATTTGGGCTAGGGTTAGGGTTAGGGTTAGGGTTAGGGTTAGGGTTAGGGTTATGTTTAGTTGGGTTTGGGTAATGGTTAGGGTTATTTTGGTAAAGGTTAGGCTTATGGTTAGTGTTAGGGCTAGTTGGTTTAGGGTTAGGGTTAGGGTTATTTGGTTTAGGTTTAGGTTTAGGGTCAGGGTTAGGGTTAGGGTTAGGGTTATTTGGGCTAGGGTTAGGGTTAGGGTTAGGGTTAGGGTTAGGGTTAGGGTTAGGGTTAGGGTTAGTTGGGTTAGGGTTATGGTTAGGGTTATTTTGGTAAAGGTTAGGCTTATGGTTAGTGTTAGGGCTAGTTGGTTTAGGGTTAGGGTTAGGGTTATTTGGTTTAGGGTTAGGTTTAGGGTCAGGGTTAGGGTTAGGGTTAGGGTTATTTGGGGTAGGGTTAGGGTTAGGGTTAGGGTTAGGGTTAGGGTTATGGTTAGTTGGGTTTGGGTTATGGTTAGGGTTATTTTGGTAAAGGTTAGGCTTATGGTTAGTGTTAGGGCTAGTTGGTTTAGGGTTAGGGTTAGGGTTATTTGGTTTAGGTTTAGGTTTAGGGTCAGGGTTAGGGTTAGGGTTAGGGTTATTTGGGCTAGGGTTAGGGTTAGGGTTAGGGTTAGGGTTAGGGTTAGGGTTAGGGTTAGGGTTAGGGTTAGTTGGGTTTGGGTTATGGTTAGGGTTATTTTGGTAAAGGTTAGGCTTATGGTTAGTGTTAGGGCTAGTTGGTTTAGGGTTAGGGTTAGGGTTATTTGGTTTAGGGTTAGGTTTAGGGTCAGGGTTAGGGTTAGGGTTAGGGTTATTTGGGCTAGGGTTAGGGTTAGGGTTAGGGTTAGGGTTAGGGTTAGGGTTATGGTTAGTTGGGTTTGGGTTATGGTTAGGGTTATTTTGGTAAAGGTTAGGCTTATGGTTAGTGTTAGGGCTAGTTGGTTTAGGGTTAGGGTTAGGGTTATTTGGTTTAGGTTTAGGTTTAGGGTCAGGGTTAGGGTTAGGGTTAGGGTTATTTGGGCTAGGGTTAGGGTTAGGGTTAGGGTTAGGGTTAGGGTTAGGGTTAGGGTTAGGGTTAGGGTTATTTGGGCTAGGGTTAGGGTTAGGGTTAGGGTTAGGGTTAGGGTTAGGGTTAGGTTTATGGTTAGTTGGGTTTGGGTAAGGGTTAGGGTTATTTTGGTAAAGGTTAGGCTTATGGTTAGTGTTAGGGCTAGTTGGTTTAGGGTTAGGGTTAGGGTTATTTGGTTTAGGTTTAGGTTTAGGGTCAGGGTTAGGGTTAGGGTTAGGGTTATTTGGGCTAGGGTTAGGGTTAGGGTTAGGGTTAGGGTTAGGGTTAGGGTTAGTTGGGTTAGGGTTATGGTTAGGGTTATTTTGGTAAAGGTTAGGCTTATGGTTAGTGTTAGGTCTACTTGGTTTAGGGTTAGGGTTAGGGTTATTTGGTTTAGGGTTAGGTTTAGGGTCAGGGTTAGGGTTAGGGTTAGGGTTATTTGGGCTAGGGTTAGGGTTAGGGTTAGGGTTAGGGTTAGGGTTAGGGTTAGGGTTAGGGTTAGTTGGGTTTGGGTAATGGTTAGTGTTATTTTGGTAAAGGTTAGGCTTATGGTTAGTGTTAGGGCTAGTTGGTTTAGGGTTAGGGTTAGGGTTATTTGGTTTAGGTTTAGGTTTAGGGTCAGGGTTAGGGTTAGGGTTAGGGTTATTTGGGCTAGGGTTAGGGTTAGGGTTAGGGTTAGGGTTAGGGTTAGTTGGGTTTGGGTTATGGTTAGGGTTATTTTGGTAAAGGTTAGGCTTAGGGTTAGTGTTAGGGCTAGTTGGTTTAGGGTTAGGGTTAGGGTTATTTGGTTTAGGTTTAGGTTTAGGGTCAGGGTTAGGGTTAGGGTTAGGGTTATTTGGGCTAGGGTTAGGGTTAGTGTTAGGGTTAGGGTTAGGGTTAGGGTTAGGGTTATGGTTAGTTGGGTTTGGGTTATGGTTAGGGTTATTTTGGTAAAGGTTAGGCTTATGGTTAGTGTTAGGGCTAGTTGGTTTAGGGTTAGGGTTAGGGTTATTTGGTTTAGGGTTAGGTTTAGGGTCAGGGTTAGGGTTAGGGTTAGGGTTATTTGGGCTAGGGTTAGGGTTAGGGTTAGGGTTAGGGTTAGGGTTAGGGTTATGGTTAGTTGGGTTTGGGTTATGGTTAGGGTTATTTTGGTAAAGGTTAGGCTTATGGTTAGTGTTAGGGCTAGTTGGTTTAGGGTTAGGGTTAGGGTTATTTGGTTTAGGGTTAGGTTTAGGGTCAGGGTTAGGGTTAGGGTTAGGGTTATTTGGGCTAGGGTTAGGGTTAGGGTTAGGGTTAGGGTTAGGGTTATGTTTAGTTGGGTTTGGGTAATGGTTAGGGTTATTTTGGTAAAGGTTAGGCTTATGGTTAGTGTTAGGGCTAGTTGGTTTAGGGTTAGGGTTAGGGTTATTTGGTTTAGGTTTAGGTTTAGGGTCAGGGTTAGGGTTAGGGTTAGGGTTATTTGGGCTAGGGTTAGGGTTAGGGTTAGGGTTAGGGTTAGGGTTAGGGTTAGGGTTAGGGTTAGTTGGGTTAGGGTTATGGTTAGGGTTATTTTGGTAAAGGTTAGGCTTATGGTTAGTGTTAGGGCTAGTTGGTTTAGGGTTAGGGTTAGGGTTATTTGGTTTAGGGTTAGGTTTAGGGTCAGGGTTAGGGTTAGGGTTAGGGTTATTTGGGGTAGGGTTAGGGTTAGGGTTAGGGTTAGGGTTAGGGTTAGGGTTAGGGTTAGGGTTATGGTTATGGTTAGTTGGGTTTGGGTTATGGTTAGGGTTATTTTGGTAAAGGTTAGGCTTATGGTTAGTGTTAGGGCTAGTTGGTTTAGGGTTAGGGTTAGGGTTATTTGGTTTAGGGTTAGGTTTAGGGTCAGGGTTAGGGTTAGGGTTAGGGTTATTTGGGCTAGGGTTAGGGTTAGGGTTAGGGTTAGGGTTAGGGTTAGTTGGGTTAGGGTTATAGTTAGGGTTATTTTGGTAAAGGTTAGGCTTAGGGTTAGTGTTAGGGCTAGTTGGTTTAGGGTTAGGGTTAGGGTTATTTGGTTTAGGGTTAGGTTTAGGGTCAGGGTTAGGGTTAGGGTTAGGGTTATTTGGGGTAGGGTTAGGGTTAGGGTTAGGGTTAGGGTTAGGGTTAGGGTTAGGGTTAGGGTTAGTTGGGTTTGGGTTATGGTTAGGGTTATTTTGGTAAAGGTTAGGCTTATGGTTAATGTTAGGGCTAGTTGGTTTAGGGTTAGGGTTAGGGTTATTTGGTTTAGGGTTAGGTTTAGGGTCAGGGTTAGGGTTAGGGTTAGGGTTATTTGGGCTAGGGTTAGGGTTAGGGTTAGGGTTATGGTTAGGGTTAGGGTTATGGTTAGTTGGGTTTGGGTTATGGTTAGGGTTATTTTGGTAAAGGTTAGGCTTATGGTTAGTGTTAGGGATAGTTGGTTTAGGGTTAGGGTTAGGGTTATTTGGTTTAGGGTTAGGTTTAGGGTCAGGGTTAGGGTTAGGGTTAGGGTTATTTTGGCTAGGGTTAGGGTTAGGGTTAGGGTTAGGGTTGGGGTTATGATTAGTTGGGTTTGGGTAATGGTTAGGGTTATTTTGGTAAAGGTTAGGCTTATGGTTAGTGTTAGGGCTAGTTGGTTTAGGGTTAGGGTTAGGGTTATTTGGTTTAGGTTTAGGTTTAGGGTCAGGGTTAGGGTTAGGGTTAGGGTTATTTGGGCTAGGGTTAGGGTTAGGGTTAGGGTTAGGGTTAGGGTTATGGTTAGTTGTGTTAGGGTTATGGTTAGGGTTATTTTGGTAAAGGTTAGGCTTATGGTTAGTGTTAGGGCTAGTTGGTTTAGGGTTAGGGTTAGGGTTATTTGGTTTAGGGTTAGGTTTAGGGTCAGGGTTAGGGTTAGGGTTAGGGTTATTTGGGCTAGGGTTAGGGTTAGGGTTAGGGTTAGGGTTAGGGTTAGGGTTAGGGTTAGGGTTATGGTTAGTTGGGTTTGGGTTATGGTTAGGGTTATTTTGGTAAAGGTTAGGCTTATGGTTAGTGTTAGGGCTAGTTGGTTTAGGGTTAGGGTTAGGGTTATTTGGTTTAGGGTTAGGTTTAGGGTCAGGGTTAGGGTTAGGGTTAGGGTTATTTGGGCTAGGGTTAGGGTTAGGGTTAGGGTTAGGGTTAGGGTTAGTTGGGTTGGGGTTATAGTTAGGGTTATTTTGGTAAAGGTTAGGCTTAGGGTTAGTGTTAGGGCTAGTTGGTTTAGGGTTAGGGTTAGGGTTATTTGGTTTAGGGTTAGGTTTAGGGTCAGGGTTAGGGTTAGGGTTAGGGTTATTTGGGCTAGGGTTAGGGTTAGGGTTAGGGTTAGGGTTAGGGTTAGTTGGGTTAGGGTTATGGTTAGGGTTATTTTGGTAAAGGTTAGGCTTATGGTTAGTGTTAGGGCTAGTTGGTTTAGGGTTAGGTTTACGGTCAGGGTTAGGGTTAGGGTTTAGGGTTATTTGGGCTAGGGTTAGGGTTAGGGTTAGGGTTAGGGTTAGGGTTAGGGTTAGGGTCAAGGTTATGGTTAGTTGGGTTTGGGTTATGGTTAGGGTTATTTTGGTAAAGGTTAGGCTTATGGTTAGTGTTAGGGCTAGTTGGTTTAGGGTTAGGGTTAGGGTTATTTGGTTTAGGTTTAGGTTTAGGGTCAGGGTTAGGGTTAGGGTTAGGGTTATTTGGGCTAGGGTTAGGGTTAGGGTTAGGGTTAGGGTTAGGGTTAGGGTTAGGGTAGGGTTAGTTGGGTTAGGGTTATGGTTAGGGTTATTTTGGTAAAGGTTAGGCTTATGGTTAGTGTTAGGGCTAGTTGGTTTAGGGTTAGGGTTAGGGTTATTTGGTTTAGGGTTAGGTTTAGGGTCAGGGTTAGGGTTAGGGTTAGGGTTATTTGGGCTAGGGTTAGGGTTAGGGTTAGGGTTAGGGTTAGGGTTAGGGTTAGGGTTATGGTTATGGTTAGTTGGGTTTGGGTTATGGTTAGGGTTATTTTGGTAAAGGTTAGGCTTATGGTTAGTGTTAGGGCTAGTTGGTTTAGGGTTAGGGTTAGGGTTATTTGGTTTAGGTTTAGGTTTAGGGTCAGGGTTAGGGTTAGGGTTAGGGTTATTTGGGCTAGGGTTAGGGTTAGGGTTAGGGTTAGGGTTAGGGTTAGGGTTAGGGTTAGTTGGGTTAGGGTTATGGTTAGGGTTATTTTGGTAAAGGTTAGGCTTATGGTTAGTGTTAGGTCTACTTGGTTTAGGGTTAGGGTTAGGGTTATTTGGTTTAGGGTTAGGTTTAGGGTCAGGGTTAGGGTTAGGGTTAGGGTTATTTGGGCTAGGGTTAGGGTTAGGGTTAGGGTTAGGGTTAGGGTTAGGGTTAGGGTTAGGGTTAGTTGGGTTTGGGTAATGGTTAGTGTTATTTTGGTAAAGGTTAGGCTTATGGTTAGTGTTAGGGCTAGTTGGTTTAGGGTTAGGGTTAGGGTTATTTGGTTTAGGTTTAGGTTTAGGGTCAGGGTTAGGGTTAGGGTTAGGGTTATTTGGGCTAGGGTTAGGGTTAGGGTTAGGGTTAGGGTTAGGGTTAGTTGGGTTTGGGTTATGGTTAGGGTTATTTTGGTAAAGGTTAGGCTTAGGGTTAGTGTTAGGGCTAGTTGGTTTAGGGTTAGGGTTAGGGTTATTTGGTTTAGGTTTAGGTTTAGGGTCAGGGTTAGGGTTAGGGTTAGGGTTATTTGGGCTAGGGTTAGGGTTAGTGTTAGGGTTAGGGTTAGGGTTAGGGTTATGGTTAGTTGGGTTTGGGTTATGGTTAGGGTTATTTTGGTAAAGGTTAGGCTTATGGTTAGTGTTAGGGCTAGTTGGTTTAGGGTTAGGGTTAGGGTTATTTGGTTTAGGGTTAGGTTTAGGGTCAGGGTTAGGGTTAGGGTTAGGGTTATTTGGGCTAGGGTTAGGGTTAGGGTTAGGGTTAGGGTTAGGGGTATTTGGGCTAGGGTTAGGGTTAGGGTTAGGGTTAGGGTTAGGGTTAGGGTTATGGTTAGGGTTAGTTGGGTTAGGGTTATGGTTAGGGTTATTTTGGTAAAGGTTAGGCTTATGGTTAGTGTTAGGGCTAGTTGGTTTAGGGTTAGGGTTAGGGTTATTTGGTTTAGGGTTAGGTTTAGGGTCAGGGTTAGGGTTAGGGTTAGGGTTATTTGGGCTAGGGTTCGGGTTAGGGTTAGGGTTAGGGTTAGGGTTATGGTTAGTTGGGTTTGGGTTATGGTTAGGGTTATTTTGGTAAAGGTTAGGCTTATGGTTAGTGTTAGGGCTAGTTGGTTTAGGGTTAGGGTTAGGGTTATTTGGTTTAGGTTTAGGTTTAGGGTCAGGGTTAGGGTTAGGGTTAGGGTTATTTGGGCTAGGGTTAGGGTTAGGGTTAGGGTTAGGGTTAGGGTTAGCGTTAGGGTTAGGGTTAGGGTTATGGTTAGTTGGGTTTGGGTTATGGTTAGGGTTATTTTGGTAAAGGTTAGGCTTATGGTTAGTGTTAGGGCTAGTTGGTTTAGGGTTAGGGTTAGGGGTATTTGGTTTAGGGTTAGGTTTAGGGTCAGGGTTAGGGTTAGGGTTAGGGTTATTTGGGCTAGGGTTAGGGTTAGGGTTAGGGTTAGGGTTAGGGTTGGGGTTATGGTTAGTTGGGTTTGGGTTATGGTTAGGGTTATTTTGGTAAAGGTTAGGCTTATGGTTAGTGTTAGGGCTAGTTGGTTTAGGGTTAGGGTTAGGGTTATTTGGTTTAGGTTTAGGTTTAGGGTCAGGGTTAGGGTTAGGGTTAGGGTTATTTGGGCTAGGGTTAGGGTTAGGGTTAGGGTTAGGGTTAGGGTTAGTTGGGTTTGGGTTATGGTTAGGGTTATTTTGGTAAAGGTTAGGCTTAGGGTTAGTGTTAGGGCTAGTTGGTTTAGGGTTAGGGTTAGGGTTATTTGGTTTAGGTTTAGGTTTAGGGTCAGGGTTAGGGTTAGGGTTAGGGTTATTTGGGCTAGGGTTAGGGTTAGTGTTAGGGTTAGGGTTAGGGTTAGGGTTAGGGTTATGGTTAGTTGGGTTTGGGTTATGGTTAGGGTTATTTTGGTAAAGGTTAGGCTTATGGTTAGTGTTAGGGCTAGTTGGTTTAGGGTTAGGGTTAGGGTTATTTGGTTTAGGGTTAGGTTTAGGGTCAGGGTTAGGGTTAGGGTTAGGGTTATTTGGGCTAGGGTTAGGGTTAGGGTTAGGGTTAGGGTTAGGGTTAGGGTTATGGTTAGTTGGGTTTGGGTTATGGTTAGGGTTATTTTGGTAAAGGTTAGGCTTATGGTTAGTGTTAGGGCTAGTTGGTTTAGGGTTAGGGTTAGGGTTATTTGGTTTAGGGTTAGGTTTAGGGTCAGGGTTAGGGTTAGGGTTAGGGTTATTTGGGCTAGGGTTAGGGTTAGGGTTAGGGTTAGGGTTAGGGTTATGTTTAGTTGGGTTTGGGTAATGGTTAGGGTTATTTTGGTAAAGGTTAGGCTTATGGTTAGTGTTAGGGCTAGTTGGTTTAGGGTTAGGGTTAGGGTTATTTGGTTTAGGTTTAGGTTTAGGGTCAGGGTTAGGGTTAGGGTTAGGGTTATTTGGGCTAGGGTTAGGGTTAGGGTTAGGGTTAGGGTTAGGGTTAGGGTTAGGGTTAGGGTTAGTTGGGTTAGGGTTATGGTTAGGGTTATTTTGGTAAAGGTTAGGCTTATGGTTAGTGTTAGGGCTAGTTGGTTTAGGGTTAGGGTTAGGGTTATTTGGTTTAGGGTTAGGTTTAGGGTCAGGGTTAGGGTTAGGGTTAGGGTTATTTGGGGTAGGGTTAGGGTTAGGGTTAGGGTTAGGGTTAGGGTTAGGGTTAGGGTTATGGTTATGGTTAGTTGGGTTTGGGTTATGGTTAGGGTTATTTTGGTAAAGGTTAGGCTTATGGTTAGTGTTAGGGCTAGTTGGTTTAGGGTTAGGGTTAGGGTTATTTGGTTTAGGGTTAGGTTTAGGGTCAGGGTTAGGGTTAGGGTTAGGGTTATTGGGGCTAGGGTTAGGGTTAGGGTTAGGGTTAGGGTTAGGGTTAGTTGGGTTAGGGTTATAGTTAGGGTTATTTTGGTAAAGGTTAGGCTTAGGGTTAGTGTTAGGGCTAGTTGGTTTAGGGTTAGGGTTAGGGTTATTTGGTTTAGGGTTAGGTTTAGGGTCAGGGTTAGGGTTAGGGTTAGGGTTATTTGGGGTAGGGTTAGGGTTAGGGTTAGGGTTAGGGTTAGGGTTAGGGTTAGGGTTAGGGTTAGGGTTAGTTGGGTTTGGGTTATGGTTAGGGTTATTTTGGTAAAGGTTAGGCTTATGGTTAATGTTAGGGCTAGTTGGTTTAGGGTTAGGGTTAGGGTTATTTGGTTTAGGGTTAGGTTTAGGGTCAGGGTTAGGGTTAGGGTTAGGGTTATTTGGGCTAGGGTTAGGGTTAGGGTTAGGGTTATGGTTAGGGTTAGGGTTATGGTTAGTTGGGTTTGGGTTATGGTTAGGGTTATTTTGGTAAAGGTTAGGCTTATGGTTAGTGTTAGGGATAGTTGGTTTAGGGTTAGGGTTAGGGTTATTTGGTTTAGGGTTAGGTTTAGGGTCAGGGTTAGGGTTAGGGTTAGGGTTATTTTGGCTAGGGTTAGGGTTAGGGTTAGGGTTAGGGTTGGGGTTATGATTAGTTGGGTTTGGGTAATGGTTAGGGTTATTTTGGTAAAGGTTAGGCTTATGGTTAGTGTTAGGGCTAGTTGGTTTAGGGTTAGGGTTAGGGTTATTTGGTTTAGGTTTAGGTTTAGGGTCAGGGTTAGGGTTAGGGTTAGGGTTATTTGGGCTAGGGTTAGGGTTAGGGTTAGGGTTAGGGTTAGGGTTATGGTTAGTTGGGTTAGGGTTATGGTTAGGGTTATTTTGGTAAAGGTTAGGCTTATGGTTAGTGTTAGGGCTAGTTGGTTTAGGGTTAGGGTTAGGGTTATTTGGTTTAGGGTTAGGTTTAGGGTCAGGGTTAGGGTTAGGGTTAGGGTTATTTGGGCTAGGGTTAGGGTTAGGGTTAGGGTTAGGGTTAGGGTTAGGGTTAGGGTTATGGTTATGGTTAGTTGGGTTTGGGTTATGGTTAGGGTTATTTTGGTAAAGGTTAGGCTTATGGTTAGTGTTAGGGCTAGTTGGTTTAGGGTTAGGGTTAGGGTTATTTGGTTTAGGTTTAGGTTTAGGGTCAGGGTTAGGGTTAGGGTTAGGGTTATTTGGGCTAGGGTTAGGGTTAGGGTTAGGGTTAGGGTTAGGGTTAGTTGGGTTAGGGTTATGGTTAGGGTTATTTTGGTAAAGGTTAGGCTTATGGTTAGTGTTAGGTCTACTTGGTTTAGGGTTAGGGTTAGGGTTATTTGGTTTAGGGTTAGGTTTAGGGTCAGGGTTAGGGTTAGGGTTAGGGTTATTTGGGCTAGGGTTAGGGTTAGGGTTAGGGTTAGGGTTAGGGTTAGGGTTAGGGTTAGGGTTAGTTGGGTTTGGGTAATGGTTAGTGTTATTTTGGTAAAGGTTAGGCTTATGGTTAGTGTTAGGGCTAGTTGGTTTAGGGTTAGGGTTAGGGTTATTTGGTTTAGGTTTAGGTTTAGGGTCAGGGTTAGGGTTAGGGTTAGGGTTATTTGGGCTAGGGTTAGGGTTAGGGTTAGGGTTAGGGTTAGGGTTAGTTGGGTTTGGGTTATGGTTAGGGTTATTTTGGTAAAGGTTAGGCTTAGGGTTAGTGTTAGGGCTAGTTGGTTTAGGGTTAGGGTTAGGGTTATTTGGTTTAGGTTTAGGTTTAGGGTCAGGGTTAGGGTTAGGGTTAGGGTTATTTGGGCTAGGGTTAGGGTTAGTGTTAGGGTTAGGGTTAGGGTTAGGGTTAGGGTTATGGTTAGTTGGGTTTGGGTTATGGTTAGGGTTATTTTGGTAAAGGTTAGGCTTATGGTTAGTGTTAGGGCTAGTTGGTTTAGGGTTAGGGTTAGGGTTATTTGGTTTAGGGTTAGGTTTAGGGTCAGGGTTAGGGTTAGGGTTAGGGTTATTTGGGCTAGGGTTAGGGTTAGGGTTAGGGTTAGGGTTAGGGTTAGGGTTAGGGTTATGGTTAGTTGGGTTTGGGTTATGGTTAGGGTTATTTTGGTAAAGGTTAGGCTTATGGTTAGTGTTAGGGCTAGTTGGTTTAGGGTTAGGGTTAGGGTTATTTGGTTTAGGGTTAGGTTTAGGGTCAGGGTTAGGGTTAGGGTTAGGGTTATTTGGGCTAGGGTTAGGGTTAGGGTTAGGGTTAGGGTTAGGGTTATGTTTAGTTGGGTTTGGGTAATGGTTAGGGTTATTTTGGTAAAGGTTAGGCTTATGGTTAGTGTTAGGGCTAGTTGGTTTAGGGTTAGGGTTAGGGTTATTTGGTTTAGGTTTAGGTTTAGGGTCAGGGTTAGGGTTAGGGTTAGGGTTATTTGGGCTAGGGTTAGGGTTAGGGTTAGGGTTAGGGTTAGGGTTAGGGTTAGGGTTAGGGTTAGTTGGGTTAGGGTTATGGTTAGGGTTATTTTGGTAAAGGTTAGGCTTATGGTTAGTGTTAGGGCTAGTTGGTTTAGGGTTAGGGTTAGGGTTATTTGGTTTAGGGTTAGGTTTAGGGTCAGGGTTAGGGTTAGGGTTAGGGTTATTTGGGGTAGGGTTAGGGTTAGGGTTAGGGTTAGGGTTAGGGTTAGGGTTAGGGTTAGGGTTATGGTTATGGTTAGTTGGGTTTGGGTTATGGTTAGGGTTATTTTGGTAAAGGTTAGGCTTATGGTTAGTGTTAGGGCTAGTTGGTTTAGGGTTAGGGTTAGGGTTATTTGGTTTAGGGTTAGGTTTAGGGTCAGGGTTAGGGTTAGGGTTAGGGTTATTTGGGCTAGGGTTAGGGTTAGGGTTAGGGTTAGGGTTAGGGTTAGTTGGGTTAGGGTTATAGTTAGGGTTATTTTGGTAAAGGTTAGGCTTAGGGTTAGTGTTAGGGCTAGTTGGTTTAGGGTTAGGGTTAGGGTTATTTGGTTTAGGGTTAGGTTTAGGGTCAGGGTTAGGGTTAGGGTTAGGGTTATTTGGGGTAGGGTTAGGGTTAGGGTTAGGGTTAGGGTTAGGGTTAGGGTTAGGGTTAGGGTTAGGGTTAGTTGGGTTTGGGTTATGGTTAGGGTTATTTTGGTAAAGGTTAGGCTTATGGTTAATGTTAGGGCTAGTTGGTTTAGGGTTAGGGTTAGGGTTATTTGGTTTAGGGTTAGGTTTAGGGTCAGGGTTAGGGTTAGGGTTAGGGTTATTTGGGCTAGGGTTAGGGTTAGGGTTAGGGTTATGGTTAGGGTTAGGGTTATGGTTAGTTGGGTTTGGGTTATGGTTAGGGTTATTTTGGTAAAGGTTAGGCTTATGGTTAGTGTTAGGGATAGTTGGTTTAGGGTTAGGGTTAGGGTTATTTGGTTTAGGGTTAGGTTTAGGGTCAGGGTTAGGGTTAGGGTTAGGGTTATTTTGGCTAGGGTTAGGGTTAGGGTTAGGGTTAGGGTTATTTGGGCTAGGGTTAGGGTTAGGGTTAGGGTTAGGGTTAGGGTTAGGGTTAGGGTTAGGGTTATGGTTAGTTGGGTTTGGGTTATGGTTAGGGTTATTTTGGTAAAGGTTAGGCTTATGGTTAGTGTTAGGGCTAGTTGGTTTAGGGTTAGGGTTAGGGTTATTTGGTTTAGGGTTAGGTTTAGGGTCAGGGTTAGGGTTAGGGTTAGGGTTATTTGGGCTAGGGTTAGGGTTAGGGTTAGGGTTAGGGTTAGGGTTAGGGTTAGTTGGGTTGGGGTTATAGTTAGGGTTATTTTGGTAAAGGTTAGGCTTAGGGTTAGTGTTAGGGCTAGTTGGTTTAGGGTTAGGGTTAGGGTTATTTGGTTTAGGGTTAGGTTTAGGGTCAGGGTTAGGGTTAGGGTTAGGGTTATTTGGGCTAGGGTTAGGGTTAGGGTTAGGGTTAGGGTTAGGGTTAGTTGGGTTAGGGTTATGGTTAGGGTTATTTTGGTAAAGGTTAGGCTTATGGTTAGTGTTAGGGCTAGTTGGTTTAGGGTTAGGTTTACGGTCAGGGTTAGGGTTAGGGTTTAGGGTTATTTGGGCTAGGGTTAGGGTTAGGGTTAGGGTTAGGGTTAGGGTTAGGGTTAGGGTCAAGGTTATGGTTAGTTGGGTTTGGGTTATGGTTAGGGTTATTTTGGTAAAGGTTAGGCTTATGGTTAGTGTTAGGGCTAGTTGGTTTAGGGTTAGGGTTAGGGTTATTTGGTTTAGGTTTAGGTTTAGGGTCAGGGTTAGGGTTAGGGTTAGGGTTATTTGGGCTAGGGTTAGGGTTAGGGTTAGGGTTAGGGTTAGGGTTAGGGTAGGGTTAGTTGGGTTAGGGTTATGGTTAGGGTTATTTTGGTAAAGGTTAGGCTTATGGTTAGTGTTAGGGCTAGTTGGTTTAGGGTTAGGGTTAGGGTTATTTGGTTTAGGGTTAGGTTTAGGGTCAGGGTTAGGGTTAGGGTTAGGGTTATTTGGGCTAGGGTTAGGGTTAGGGTTAGGGTTAGGGTTAGGGTTAGGGTTATGGTTATGGTTAGTTGGGTTTGGGTTATGGTTAGGGTTATTTTGGTAAAGGTTAGGCTTATGGTTAGTGTTAGGGCTAGTTGGTTTAGGGTTAGGGTTAGGGTTATTTGGTTTAGGGTTAGGTTTAGGGTCAGGGTTAGGGTTAGGGTTAGGGTTATTTGGGCTAGGGTTAGGGTTAGGGTTAGGGTTAGGGTTAGGGTTATGGTTAGTTGGGTTTGGGTAATGGTTAGGGTTATTTTGGTAAAGGTTAGGCTTATGGTTAGTGTTAGGGCTAGTTGGTTTAGGGTTAGGGTTAGGGTTATTTGGTTTAGGTTTAGGTTTAGGGTCAGGGTTAGGGTTAGGGTTAGGGTTATTTGGGCTAGGGTTAGGGTTAGGGTTAGGGTTAGGGTTAGTTGGTTTAGGGTTATGGTTAGGGTTATTTTGGTAAAGGTTAGGCTTATGGTTAGTGTTAGGGCTAGTTGGTTTAGGGTTAGGGTTAGGGTTATTTGGTTTAGGTTTAGGTTTAGGGTCAGGGTTAGGGTTAGGGTTAGGGTTATTTGGGCTAGGGTTAGGGTTAGGGTTAGGGTTAGGGTTAGGGTTAGTTGGGTTTGGGTTATGGTTAGGGTTATTTTGGTAAAGGTTAGGCTTATGGTTAGTGTTAGGGCTAGTTGGTTTAGGGTTAGGGTTAGGGTTATTTGGTTTAGGTTTAGGTTTAGGGTCAGGGTTAGGGTTAGGGTTAGGGTTATTTGGGCTAGGGTTAGGGTTAGGGTTAGGGTTAGGGTTAGGGTTAGGGTTAGGGTTAGGGTTAGGGTTAGGGTTATGGTTAGTTGGGTTTGGGTTATGGTTAGGGTTATTTTGGTAAAGGTTAGGCTTATGGTTAGTGTTAGGGCTAGTTGGTTTAGGGTTAGGGTTAGGGTTATTTGGTTTAGGGTTAGGTTTAGGGTCAGGGTTAGGGTTAGGGTTAGGGTTATTTGGGCTAGGGTTAGGGTTAGTGTTAGGGTTAGGGTTAGGGTTAGGGTTAGGGTTAGGGTTATGGTTAGTTGGGTTTGGGTTGTGGTTAGGGTTATTTTGGAAAGGTTAGGCTTATGGTTAGTGTTAGGGCTAGTTGGTTTAGGGTTAGGGTTAGGGTTATTTGGTTTAGGGTTAGGTTTAGGGTCAGGGTTAGGGTTAGGGTTAGGGTTATTTGGGCTAGGGTTAGGGTTAGGGTTAGGGTTAGGGTTAGGGTTAGGGTTAGGGTTATGGTTAGTTGGGTTTGGGTTATGGTTAGGGTTATTTTGGTAAAGGTTAGGCTTATGGTTAGTGTTAGGGCTAGTTGGTTTAGGGTTAGGGTTAGGGTTATTTGGTTTAGGGTTATGTTTAGGGTCAGGGTTAGGGTTAGGGTTAGGGTTATTTGGGCTAGGGTTAGGGTTAGGGTTAGGGTTAGGGTTAGGGTTATTTTTAGTTGGGTTTGGGTAATGGTTAGGGTTATTTTGGTAAAGGTTAGGCTTATGGTTAGTGTTAGGGCTAGTTGGTTTAGGGTTAGGGTTAGGGTTATTTGGTTTAGGTTTAGGTTTAGGGTCAGGGTTAGGGTTAGGGTTAGGGTTATTTGGGCTAGGGTTAGGGTTAGGGTTAGGGTTAGGGTTAGGGTTAGGGTTAGGGTTAGGGTTAGTTGGGTTAGGGTTATGGTTAGGGTTATTTTGGTAAAGGTTAGGCTTATGGTTAGTGTTAGGGCTAGTTGGTTTAGGGTTAGGGTTAGGGTTATTTGGTTTAGGGTTAGGTTTAGGGTCAGGGTTAGGGTTAGGGTTAGGGTTATTTGGGGTAGGGTTAGGGTTAGGGTTAGGGTTAGGGTTAGGGTTAGGGTTAGGGTTAGTTGGGTTTGGGTTATGGTTAGGGTTATTTTGGTAAAGGTTAGGCTTATGGTTAGTGTTAGGGCTAGTTGGTTTAGGGTTAGGGTTAGGGTTATTTGGTTTAGGGTTAGGTTTAGGGTCAGGGTTAGGGTTAGGGTTAGGGTTATTTGGGCTAGGGTTAGGGTTAGGGTTAGGGTTAGGGTTAGGGTTAGGGTTATGGTTAGTTGGGTTTGGGTAATGGTTAGGGTTATTTTGGTAAAGGTTAGGCTTATGGTTAGTGTTAGGGCTAGTTGGTTTAGGGTTAGGGTTAGGGTTATTTGGTTTAGGTTTAGGTTTAGGGTCAGGGTTAGGGTTAGGGTTAGGGTTATTTGGGCTAGGGTTAGGGTTAGGGTTAGGGTTAGGGTTAGGGTTAGGGTTAGGGTTAGTTGGGTTAGGGTTATGGTTAGGGTTATTTTGGTAAAGGTTAGGCTTATGGTTAGTGTTAGGGCTAGTTGGTTTAGGGTTAGGGTTAGGGTTATTTGGTTTAGGGTTAGGTTTAGGGTCAGGGTTAGGGTTAGGGTTTAGGGTTATTTGGGCTAGGGTTAGGGTTAGGGTTAGGGTTAGGGTTAGGGTTATGGTTAGTTGGGTTTGGGTAATGGTTAGGGTTATTTTGGTAAAGGTTAGGCTTATGGTTAGTGTTAGGGCTAGTTGGTTTAGGGTTAGGGTTAGGGTTATTTGGTTTAGGTTTAGGTTTAGGGTCAGGGTTAGGGTTAGGGTTAGGGTTATTTGGGCTAGGGTTAGGGTTAGGGTTAGGGTTAGGGTTAGGGTTAGGGTTAGTTGGGTTAGGGTTATGGTTAGGGTTATTTTGGTAAAGGTTAGGCTTATGGTTAGTGTTAGGGCTAGTTGGTTTAGGGTTAGGGTTAGGGTTATTTGGTTTAGGGTTAGGTTTAGGGTCAGGGTTAGGGTTAGGGTTTAGGGTTATTTGGGCTAGGGTTAGGGTTAGGGTTAGGGTTAGGGTTAGGGTTAGGGTTAGGGTTAGGGTTGGGGTTATGATTAGTTGGGTTAGGGTTATGGTTAGGGTTATTTTGGTAAAGGTTAGGCTTATGGTTAGTGTTA
The DNA here is from genome assembly GCF_052056855.1 of Sturnus vulgaris. Classification (NCBI taxonomy): domain Eukaryota; kingdom Metazoa; phylum Chordata; class Aves; order Passeriformes; family Sturnidae; genus Sturnus; species Sturnus vulgaris. Next base: position 249,326 of record NW_028276374.1, read on the forward strand.
GGGCTAGTTGGTTTAGGGTTAGGGTTAGGGTTATTTGGTTTAGGGTTAGGTTTAGGGTCAGGGTTAGGGTTAGGGTTAGGGTTATTTGGGCTAGGGTTCTGGTTAGGGTTAGGGTTAGGGTTAGGGTTATGGTTAGTTGGGTTTGGGTTATGGTTAGGGTTATTTTGGTAAAGGTTAGGCTTATGGTTAGTGTTAGGGCTAGTTGGTTTAGGGTTAGGGTTAGGGTTATTTGGTTTAGGGTTAGGTTTAGGGTCAGGGTTAGGGTTAGGGTTAGGGTTATTTGGGCTAGGGTTAGGGTTAGGGTTAGGGTTAGGGTTAGGGTTAGGGTTAGTTGGGTTAGGGTTATGGTTAGGGTTATTTTGGTAAAGGTTAGGCTTATGGTTAGTGTTAGGGCTAGTTGGTTTAGGGTTAGGGTTAGGGTTATTTGGTTTAGGTTTAGGTTTAGGGTCAGGGTTAGGGTTAGGGTTAGGGTTATTTGGGCTAGGGTTAGGGTTAGGGTTAGGGTTAGGGTTAGGGTTAGGGTTAGGGTTAGGGTTAGTTGGGTTAGGGTTATGGTTAGGGTTATTTTGGTAAAGGTTAGGCTTATGGTTAGTGTTAGGGCTAGTTGGTTTAGGGTTAGGGTTAGGGTTATTTGGTTTAGGGTTAGGTTTAGGGTCAGGGTTAGGGTTAGGGTTAGGGTTATTTGGGCTAGGGTTAGGGTTAGGGTCAGGGTTAGGGTTAGGGTTATTTGGGCTAGAGTTAGGGTTAGGGTTAGGGTTAGGGTTAGGGTTAGGGTTAGGGTTAGGGTTAGGGTTAGGGTTAGGGTTAGGGTTAGGGTTATGGTTAGTTGGGTTTGGGTTATGGTTAGGGTTATTTTGGTAAAGGTTAGGCTTATGGTTAGTGTTAGGGCTAGTTGGTTTAGGGTTAGGGTTAGGGTTATTTGGTTTAGGTTTAGGTTTAGGGTCAGGGTTAGGGTTAGGGTTAGGGTTATTTGGGCTAGGGTTAGGGTTAGGGTTAGGGTTAGGGTTAGGGTTAGGGTTAGGGTTAGGGTTAGGGTTAGGGTTAGTTGGGTTAGGGTTATGGTTAGGGTTATTTTGGTAAAGGTTAGGCTTATGGTTAGTGTTAGGGCTAGTTGGTTTAGGGTTAGGGTTAGGGTTATTTGGTTTAGGGTTAGGTTTAGGGTCAGGGTTAGGGTTAGGGTTTAGGGTTATTTGGGCTAGGGTTAGGGTTAGGGTTAGGGTTAGGGTTAGGGTTAGGGTTATGGTTAGTTGGGTTTGGGTAATGGTTAGGGTTATTTTGGTAAAGGTTAGGCTTATGGTTAGTGTTAGGGCTAGTTGGTTTAGGGTTAGGGTTAGGGTTATTTGGTTTAGGTTTAGGTTTAGGGTCAGGGTTAGGGTTAGGGTTAGGGTTATTTGGGCTAGGGTTAGGGTTAGGGTTAGGGTTAGGGTTAGGGTTAGTTGGGTTAGGGTTATGGTTAGGGTTATTTTGGTAAAGGTTAGGCTTATGGTTAGTGTTAGGGCTAGTTGGTTTAGGGTTAGGGTTAGGGTTATTTGGTTTAGGTTTAGGTTTAGGGTCAGGGTTAGGGTTAGGGTTAGGGTTATTTGGGCTAGGGTTAGGGTTAGGGTTAGGGTTAGGGTTAGGGTTAGTTGGGTTAGGGTTATGGTTAGGGTTATTTTGGTAAAGGTTAGGCTTATGGTTAGTGTTAGGGCTAGTTGGTTTAGGGTTAGGGTTAGGGTTATTTGGTTTAGGTTTAGGTTTAGGGTCAGGGTTAGGGTTAGGGTTAGGGTTATTTGGGCTAGGGTTAGGGTTAGGGTTAGGGTTAGGGTAAGGGTTAGGGTTAGGGTTAGGGTTAGGGTTAGGGTTAGGGTTAGGGTTATGGTTAGTTGGGTTTGGGTTATGGTTAGGGTTATTTTGGTAAAGGTTAGGCTTATGGTTAGTGTTAGGGCTAGTTGGTTTAGGGTTAGGGTTAGGGTTATTTGGTTTAGGGTTAGGGTTAGGGTTAGGGTTAGGGTTAGGGTTAGGGTTATGGTTAGTTGGGTTTGGGTAATGGTTAGGGTTATTTTGGTAAAGGTTAGGCTTATGGTTAGTGTTAGGGCTAGTTGGTTTAGGGTTAGGGTTAGGGTTATTTGGTTTAGGTTTAGGTTTAGGGTCAGGGTTAGGGTTAGGGTTAGGGTTATTTGGGCTAGGGTTAGGGTTAGGGTTAGGGTTAGGGTTAGGGTTAGGGTTAGGGTTAGGGTTAGTTGGGTTTGGGTTATGGTTAGGGTTATTTTGGTAAAGGTTAGGCTTATGGTTAGTGTTAGGGCTAGTTGGTTTAGGGTTAGGGTTAGGGTTATTTGGTTTAGGGTTAGGTTTAGGGTCAGGGTTAGGGTTAGGGTTAGGGTTAGGGTTATTTGGGCTAGGGTTAGGGTTAGGGTTAGGGTTAGGGTTAGGGTTAGGGTTAGGGTTAGTTGGGTTAGGGTTATGGTTAGGGTTATTTTGGTAAAGGTTAGGCTTATGGTTAGTGTTAGGGCTAGTTGGTTTAGGGTTAGGGTTAGGGTTATTTGGTTTAGGGTTAGGTTTAGGGTCAGGGTTAGGGTTAGGGTTAGGGTTATTTGGGCTAGGGTTAGGGTTAGGGTTAGGGTTAGGGTTAGGGTTAGGGTTATGGTTAGTTGGGTTTGGGTAATGGTTAGGGTTATTTTGGTAAAGGTTAGGCTTATGGTTAGTGTTAGGGCTAGTTGGTTTAGGGTTAGGGTTAGGGTTATTTGGTTTAGGTTTAGGTTTAGGGTCAGGGTTAGGGTTAGGGTTAGGGTTATTTGGGCTAGGGTTAGGGTTAGGGTTAGGGTTAGGGTTAGGGTTAGGGTTAGTTGGGTTAGGGTTATGGTTAGGGTTATTTTGGTAAAGGTTAGGCTTATGGTTAGTGTTAGGGCTAGTTGGTTTAGGGTTAGGGTTAGGGTTATTTGGTTTAGGGTTAGGTTTAGGGTCAGGGTTAGGGTTAGGGTTTAGGGTTATTTGGGCTAGGGTTAGGGTTAGGGTTAGGGTTAGGGTTAGGGTTATGGTTAGTTGGGTTTGGGTAATGGTTAGGGTTATTTTGGTAAAGGTTAGGCTTATGGTTAGTGTTAGGGCTAGTTGGTTTAGGGTTAGGGTTAGGGTTATTTGGTTTAGGTTTAGGTTTAGGGTCAGGGTTAGGGTTAGGGTTAGGGTTATTTGGGCTAGGGTTAGGGTTAGGGTTAGGGTTAGGGTTAGGGTTAGGGTTAGTTGGGTTAGGGTTATGGTTAGGGTTATTTTGGTAAAGGTTAGGCTTATGGTTAGTGTTAGGGCTAGTTGGTTTAGGGTTAGGGTTAGGGTTATTTGGTTTAGGGTTAGGTTTAGGGTCAGGGTTAGGGTTAGGGTTTAGGGTTATTTGGGCTAGGGTTAGGGTTAGGGTTAGGGTTAGGGTTAGGGTTAGGGTTAGGGTTAGGGTTAGGGTTAGGGTTAGGGTTGGGGTTATGATTAGTTGGGTTAGGGTTATGGTTAGGGTTATTTTGGTAAAGGTTAGGCTTATGGTTAGTGTTAGGGCTAGTTGGTTTAGGGTTAGGGTTAGGGTTATTTGGTTTAGGTTTAGGTTTAGGGTCAGGGCTAGGGTTAGGGTTAGGGTTATTTGGGCTAGGGTTAGGGTTAGGGTTAGGGTTAGGGTTAGGGTTATGGTTAGTTGGGTTAGGGTTATGGTTAGGGTTATTTTGGTAAAGGTTAGGCTTATGGTTAGTGTTAGGGCTAGTTGGTTTAGGGTTAGGGTTAGGGTTATTTGGTTTAGGGTTAGGTTTAGGGTCAGGGTTAGGGTTAGGGTTAGGGTTATTTGGGCTAGGGTTCTGGTTAGGGTTAGGGTTAGGGTTAGGGTTATGGTTAGTTGGGTTTGGGTTATGGTTAGGGTTATTTTGGTAAAGGTTAGGCTTATGGTTAGTGTTAGGGCTAGTTGGTTTAGGGTTAGGGTTAGGGTTATTTGGTTTAGGGTTAGGTTTAGGGTCAGGGTTAGGGTTAGGGTTAGGGTTATTTGGGCTAGGGTTAGGGTTAGGGTTAGGGTTAGGGTTAGGGTTAGGGTTAGTTGGGTTAGGGTTATGGTTAGGGTTATTTTGGTAAAGGTTAGGCTTATGGTTAGTGTTAGGGCTAGTTGGTTTAGGGTTAGGGTTAGGGTTATTTGGTTTAGGTTTAGGTTTAGGGTCAGGGTTAGGGTTAGGGTTAGGGTTATTTGGGCTAGGGTTAGGGTTAGGGTTAGGGTTAGGGTTAGGGTTAGGGTTAGGGTTAGGGTTAGTTGGGTTAGGGTTATGGTTAGGGTTATTTTGGTAAAGGTTAGGCTTATGGTTAGTGTTAGGGCTAGTTGGTTTAGGGTTAGGGTTAGGGTTATTTGGTTTAGGGTTAGGTTTAGGGTCAGGGTTAGGGTTAGGGTTAGGGTTATTTGGGCTAGGGTTAGGGTTAGGGTCAGGGTTAGGGTTAGGGTTATTTGGGCTAGAGTTAGGGTTAGGGTTAGGGTTAGGGTTAGGGTTAGGGTTAGGGTTAGGGTTAGGGTTAGGGTTAGGGTTAGGGTTATGGTTAGTTGGGTTTGGGTTATGGTTAGGGTTATTTTGGTAAAGGTTAGGCTTATGGTTAGTGTTAGGGCTAGTTGGTTTAGGGTTAGGGTTAGGGTTATTTGGTTTAGGTTTAGGTTTAGGGTCAGGGTTAGGGTTAGGGTTAGGGTTATTTGGGCTAGGGTTAGGGTTAGGGTTAGGGTTAGGGTTAGGGTTAGGGTTAGGGTTAGGGTTAGGGTTAGTTGGGTTAGGGTTATGGTTAGGGTTATTTTGGTAAAGGTTAGGCTTATGGTTAGTGTTAGGGCTAGTTGGTTTAGGGTTAGGGTTAGGGTTATTTGGTTTAGGGTTAGGTTTAGGGTCAGGGTTAGGGTTAGGGTTTAGGGTTATTTGGGCTAGGGTTAGGGTTAGGGTTAGGGTTAGGGTTAGGGTTAGGGTTATGGTTAGTTGGGTTTGGGTAATGGTTAGGGTTATTTTGGTAAAGGTTAGGCTTATGGTTAGTGTTAGGGCTAGTTGGTTTAGGGTTAGGGTTAGGGTTATTTGGTTTAGGTTTAGGTTTAGGGTCAGGGTTAGGGTTAGGGTTAGGGTTATTTGGGCTAGGGTTAGGGTTAGGGTTAGGGTTAGGGTTAGGGTTAGTTGGGTTAGGGTTATGGTTAGGGTTATTTTGGTAAAGGTTAGGCTTATGGTTAGTGTTAGGGCTAGTTGGTTTAGGGTTAGGGTTAGGGTTATTTGGTTTAGGGTTAGGTTTAGGGTCAGGGTTAGGGTTAGGGTTTAGGGTTATTTGGGCTAGGGTTAGGGTTAGGGTTAGGGTTAGGGTTAGGGTTAGGGTTAGGGTTAGGGTTAGGGTTAGGGTTAGGGTTATGATTAGTTGGGTTAGGGTTATGGTTAGGGTTATTTTGGTAAAGGTTAGGCTTATGGTTAGTGTTAGGGCTAGTTGGTTTAGGGTTAGGGTTAGGGTTATTTGGTTTAGGTTTAGGTTTAGGGTCAGGGCTAGGGTTAGGGTTAGGGTTATTTGGGCTAGGGTTAGGGTTAGGGTTAGGGTTAGGGTTAGGGTTATGGTTAGTTGGGTTAGGGTTATGGTTAGGGTTATTTTGGTAAAGGTTAGGCTTATGGTTAGTGTTAGGGCTAGTTGGTTTAGGGTTAGGGTTAGGGTTATTTGGTTTAGGGTTAGGTTTAGGGTCAGGGTTAGGGTTAGGGTTAGGGTTATTTGGGCTAGGGTTCTGGTTAGGGTTAGGGTTAGGGTTAGGGTTATGGTTAGTTGGGTTTGGGTTATGGTTAGGGTTATTTTGGTAAAGGTTAGGCTTATGGTTAGTGTTAGGGCTAGTTGGTTTAGGGTTAGGGTTAGGGTTATTTGGTTTAGGGTTAGGTTTAGGGTCAGGGTTAGGGTTAGGGTTAGGGTTATTTGGGCTAGGGTTAGGGTTAGGGTTAGGGTTAGGGTTAGGGTTAGTTGGGTTAGGGTTATGGTTAGGGTTATTTTGGTAAAGGTTAGGCTTATGGTTAGTGTTAGGGCTAGTTGGTTTAGGGTTAGGTTTACGGTCAGGGTTAGGGTTAGTGTTTAGGGTTATTTGGGCTAGGGTTAGGGTTAGGGTTAGGGTTAGGGTTAGGGTTATGTTTAGTTGGGTTTGGGTTATGGTTAGGGTTATTTTGGTAAAGGTTAGGCTTATGGTTAGTGTTAGGGCTAGTTGGTTTAGGGTTAGGGTTAGGGTTATTTGGTTTAGGTTTAGGTTTAGGGTCAGGGTTAGGGTTAGGGTTAGGGTTATTTGGGCTAGGGTTAGGGTTAGGGTTAGGGTTAGGGTTAGGGTTAGGGTTAGTTGGGTTAGGGTTATGGTTAGGGTTATTTTGGTAAAGGTTAGGCTTATGGTTAGTGTTAGGGCTAGTTGGTTTAGGGTTAGGGTTAGGGTTATTTGGTTTAGGGTTAGGTTTAGGGTCAGGGTTAGGGTTAGGGTTAGGGTTATTTGGGCTAGGGTTAGGGTTAGGGTTAGGGTTAGGGTTAGGGTTAGGGTTAGGGTTAGTTGGGTTAGGGTTATGGTTAGGGTTATTTTGGTAAAGGTTAGGCTTATGGTTAGTGTTAGGGCTAGTTGGTTTAGGGTTAGGGTTAGGGTTATTTGGTTTAGGGTTAGGTTTAGGGTCAGGGTTAGGGTTAGGGTTAGGGTTATTTGGGCTAGGGTTAGGGTTAGGGTTAGGGTTAGGGTTAGGGTTATGGTTATGGTTAGTTGGGTTTGGGTTATGGTTAGGGTTATTTTGGTAAAGGTTAGGCTTATGGTTAGTGTTAGGGCTAGTTGGTTTAGGGTTAGGGTTAGGGTTATTTGGTTTAGGGTTAGGTTTAGGGTCAGGGTTAGGGTTAGGGTTAGGGTTATTTGGGCTAGGGTTAGGGTTAGGGTTAGGGTTAGGGTTAGGGTTATGGTTAGTTGGGTTTGGGTAATGGTTAGGGTTATTTTGGTAAAGGTTAGGCTTATGGTTAGTGTTAGGGCTAGTTGGTTTAGGGTTAGGGTTAGGGTTATTTGGTTTAGGTTTAGGTTTAGGGTCAGGGTTAGGGTTAGGGTTAGGGTTATTTGGGCTAGGGTTAGGGTTAGGGTTAGGGTTAGGGTTAGGGTTAGTTGGGTTAGGGTTATGGTTAGGGTTATTTTGGTAAAGGTTAGGCTTATGGTTAGTGTTAGGGCTAGTTGGTTTAGGGTTAGGGTTAGGGTTATTTGGTTTAGGTTTAGGTTTAGGGTCAGGGTTAGGGTTAGGGTTAGGGTTATTTGGGCTAGGGTTAGGGTTAGGGTTAGGGTTAGGGTTAGGGTTAGGGTTAGTTGGGTTAGGGTTATGGTTAGGGTTATTTTGGTAAAGGTTAGGCTTATGGTTAGTGTTAGGGCTAGTTGGTTTAGGGTTAGGGTTAGGGTTATTTGGTTTAGGTTTAGGTTTAGGGTCAGGGTTAGGGTTAGGGTTAGGGTTATTTGGGCTAGGGTTAGGGTTAGGGTTAGGGTTAGGGTAAGGGTTAGGGTTAGGGTTAGGGTTAGGGTTAGGGTTAGGGTTATGGTTAGTTTGGTTTGGGTTATGGTTAGGGTTATTTTGGTAAAGGTTAGGCTTATGGTTAGTGTTAGGGCTAGTTGGTTTAGGGTTAGGGTTAGGGTTATTTGGTTTAGGGTTAGGTTTAGGGTCAGGGTTAGGGTTAGGTTTAGGGTTATTTGGGCTAGGGTTAGGGTTAGGGTTAGGGTTAGGGTTAGGGTTAGGGTTAGTTGGGTTTGGGTTATGGTTAGGGTTATTTTGGTAAAGGTTAGGCTTATGGTTAGTGTTAGGGCTAGTTGGTTTAGGGTTAGGGTTAGGGTTATTTGGTTTAGGTTTAGGTTTAGGGTCAGGGTTAGGGTTAGGGTTAGGGTTATTTGGGCTAGGGTTAGGGTTAGGGTTAGGGTTAGGGTTAGGGTTAGTTGGGTTAGGGTTATGGTTAGGGTTATTTTGGTAAAGGTTAGGCTTATGGTTAGTGTTAGGGCTAGTTGGTTTAGGGTTAGGGTTAGGGTTATTTGGTTTAGGGTTAGGTTTAGGGTCAGGGTTAGGGTTAGGGTTTAGGGTTATTTGGGCTAGGGTTAGGGTTAGGGTTAGGGTTAGGGTTAGGGTTAGGGTTAGGGTTAGGGTTAGGGTTGGGGTTATGATTAGTTGGGTTAGGGTTATGGTTAGGGTTATTTTGGTAAAGGTTAGGCTTATGGTTAGTGTTAGGGCTAGTTGGTTTAGGGTTAGGGTTAGGGTTATTTGGTTTAGGTTTAGGTTTAGGGTCAGGGCTAGGGTTAGGGTTAGGGTTATTTGGGCTAGGGTTAGGGTTAGGGTTAGGGTTAGGGTTAGGCTTATGGTTAATTGGGTTAGGGTTATGGTTAGGGTTATTTTGGTAAAGGTTAGGCTTATGGTTAGTGTTAGGGCTAGTTGGTTTAGGGTTAGGGTTAGGGTTATTTGGTTTAGGGTTAGGTTTAGGGTCAGGGTTAGGGTTAGGGTTAGGGTTATTTGGGCTAGGGTTCTGGTTAGGGTTAGGGTTAGGGTTAGGGTTATGTTTAGTTGGGTTTGGGTTATGGTTAGGGTTATTTTGGTAAAGGTTAGGCTTATGGTTAGTGTTAGGGCTAGTTGGTTTAGGGTTAGGGTTAGGGTTATTTGGTTTAGGGTTAGGTTTAGGGTCAGGGTTAGGGTTAGGGTTAGGGTTATTTGGGCTAGGGTTAGGGTTAGGGTTAGGGTTAGGGTTAGGGTTAGGGTTAGTTGGGTTAGGGTTATGGTTAGGGTTATTTTGGTAAAGGTTAGGCTTATGGTTAGTGTTAGGGCTAGTTGGTTTAGGGTTAGGGTTAGGGTTATTTGGTTTAGGTTTAGGTTTAGGGTCAGGGTTAGGGTTAGGGTTAGGGTTATTTGGGCTAGGGTTAGGGTTAGGGTTAGGGTTAGGGTTAGGGTTAGGGTTAGGGTTAGTTGGGTTAGGGTTATGGTTAGGGTTAATTTGGTAAAGGTTAGGCTTATGGTTAGTGTTAGGGCTAGTTGGTTTAGGGTTAGGGTTAGGGTTATTTGGTTTAGGGTTAGGTTTAGGGTCAGGGTTAGGGTTAGGGTTAGGGTTATTTGGGCTAGGGTTAGGGTTAGGGTTAGGGTTAGGGTTAGGGTTATGGTTATGGTTAGTTGGGTTTGGGTTATGGTTAGGGTTATTTTGGTAAAGGTTAGGCTTATGGTTAGTGTTAGGGCTAGTTGGTTTAGGGTTAGGGTTAGGGTTATTTGGTTTAGGGTTAGGTTTAGGGTCAGGGTTAGGGTTAGGGTTAGGGTTATTTGGGCTAGGGTTAGGGTTAGGGTTAGGGTTAGGGTTAGGGTTATGGTTAGTTGGGTTTGGGTAATGGTTAGGGTTATTTTGGTAAAGGTTAGGCTTATGGTTAGTGTTAGGGCTAGTTGGTTTAGGGTTAGGGTTAGGGTTATTTGGTTTAGGTTTAGGTTTAGGGTCAGGGTTAGGGTTAGGGTTAGGGTTATTTGGGCTAGGGTTAGGGTTAGGGTTAGGGTTAGGGTTAGGGTTAGTTGGGTTAGGGTTATGGTTAGGGTTATTTTGGTAAAGGTTAGGCTTATGGTTAGTGTTAGGGCTAGTTGGTTTAGGGTTAGGGTTAGGGTTATTTGGTTTAGGTTTAGGTTTAGGGTCAGGGTTAGGGTTAGGGTTAGGGTTATTTGGGCTAGGGTTAGGGTTAGGGTTAGGGTTAGGGTTAGGGTTAGGGTTAGTTGGGTTAGGGTTATGGTTAGGGTTATTTTGGTAAAGGTTAGGCTTATGGTTAGTGTTAGGGCTAGTTGGTTTAGGGTTAGGGTTAGGGTTATTTGGTTTAGGTTTAGGTTTAGGGTCAGGGTTAGGGTTAGGGTTAGGGTTATTTGGGCTAGGGTTAGGGTTAGGGTTAGGGTTAGGGTTAGGGTTAGGGTTAGGGTTAGGGTTAGGGTTATGGTTAGTTGGGTTTGGGTTATGGTTAGGGTTATTTTGGTAAAGGTTAGGCTTATGGTTAGTGTTAGGGCTAGTTGGTTTAGGGTTAGGGTTAGGGTTATTTGGTTTAGGGTTAGGTTTAGGGTCAGGGTTAGGGTTAGGGTTAGGGTTATTTGGGCTAGGGTTAGGGTTAGGGTTAGGGTTAGGGTTAGGGTTAGGGTTAGTTGGGTTTGGGTTATGGTTAGGGTTATTTTGGTAAAGGTTAGGCTTATGGTTAGTGTTAGGGCTAGTTGGTTTAGGGTTAGGGTTAGGGTTATTTGGTTTAGGGTTAGGTTTAGGGTCAGCGTTAGGGTTAGGGTTAGGGTTATTTGGGCTAGGGTTAGGGTTAGGGTTAGGGTTAGGGTTAGGGTTAGGGTTATGGTTAGTTGGGTTTGGGTAATGGTTAGGGTTATTTTGGTAAAGGTTAGGCTTATGGTTAGTGTTAGGGCTAGTTGGTTTAGGGTTAGGGTTAGGGTTATTTGGTTTAGGTTTAGGTTTAGGGTCAGGGTTAGGGTTAGGGTTAGGGTTATTTGGGCTAGGGTTAGGGTTAGGGTTAGGGTTAGGGTTAGGGTTAGGGTTAGGGTTAGTTGGGTTAGGGTTATGGTTAGGGTTATTTTGGTAAAGGTTAGGCTTATGGTTAGTGTTAGGGCTAGTTGGTTTAGGGTTAGGGTTAGGGTTATTTGGTTTAGGGTTAGGTTTAGGGTCAGGGTTAGGGTTAGGGTTAGGGTTATTTGGGCTAGGGTTAGGGTTAGGGTTAGGGTTAGGGTTAGGGTTAGGGTTAGGGTTAGTTGGGTTAGGGTTATGGTTAGGGTTATTTTGGTAAAGGTTAGGCTTATGGTTAGTGTTAGGGCTAGTTGGTTTAGGGTTAGGGTTAGGGTTATTTGGTTTAGGGTTAGGTTTAGGGTCAGGGTTAGGGTTAGGGTTAGGGTTATTTGGGCTAGGGTTAGGGTTAGGGTTAGGGTTAGGGTTAGGGTTAGGGTTATGGTTAGTTGGGTTTGGGTTATGAATAGGGTTATTTTGGTAAAGGTTAGGCTTATGGTTAGTGTTAGGGCTAGTTGGTTTAGGGTTAGGGTTTGGGTTATTTGGTTTAGGTTTAGGTTTAGGGTCAGGGTTAGGGTTAGGGTTAGGGTTATTTGGGCTAGGGTTAGGGTTAGGGTTAGGGTTAGGGTTAGGGTTAGGGTTAGGGTTAGTTGGGTTAGGGTTATGGTTAGGGTTATTTTGGTAAAGGTTAGGCTTATGGTTAGTGTTAGGGCTAGTTGGTTTAGGGTTAGGGTTAGGGTTATTTGGTTTAGGGTTAGGTTTAGGGTCAGGGTTAGGGTTAGGGTTAGGGTTATTTGGGCTAGGGTTAGGGTTAGGGTTAGGGTTAGGGTTAGGGTTATGGTTAGTTGGGTTTGGGTAATGGTTAGGGTTATTTTGGTAAAGGTTAGGCTTATGGTTAGTGTTAGGGCTAGTTGGTTTAGGGTTAGGGTTAGGGTTATTTGGTTTAGGTTTAGGTTTAGGGTCAGGGTTAGGGTTAGGGTTAGGGTTATTTGGGCTAGGGTTAGGGTTAGGGTTAGGGTTAGGGTTAGGGTTAGTTGGGTTAGGGTTATGGTTAGGGTTATTTTGGTAAAGGTTAGGCTTATGGTTAGTGTTAGGGCTAGTTGGTTTAGGGTTAGGGTTAGGGTTATTTGGTTTAGGGTTAGGTTTAGGGTCAGGGTTAGGGTTAGGGTTTAGGGTTATTTGGGCTAGGGTTAGGGTTAGGGTTAGGGTTAGGGTTAGGGTTAGGGTTAGGGTTAGGGTTAGGGTTAGGGTTAGGGTTAGGGTTAGGGTTGGGGTTATGATTAGTTGGGTTAGGGTTATGGTTAGGGTTATTTTGGTAAAGGTTAGGCTTATGGTTAGTGTTAGGGCTAGTTGGTTTAGGGTTAGGGTTAGGGTTATTTGGTTTAGGTTTAGGTTTAGGGTCAGGGCTAGGGTTAGGGTTAGGGTTATTTGGGCTAGGGTTAGGGTTAGGGTTAGGGTTAGGGTTAGGGTTATGGTTAGTTGGGTTAGGGTTATGGTTAGGGTTATTTTGGTAAAGGTTAGGCTTAGGGTTAGTGTTAGGGCTAGTTGGTTTAGGGTTAGGGTTAGGGTTATTTGGTTTAGGGTTAGGTTTAGGGTCAGGGTTAGGGTTAGGGTTTGGGTTATTTGGGCTAGGGTTCTGGTTAGGGTTAGGGTTAGGGTTAGGGTTATGGTTAGTTGGGTTTGGGTTATGGTTAGGGTTATTTTGGTAAAGGTTATGCTTATGGTTAGTGTTAGGGCTAGTTGGTTTAGGGTTAGGGTTAGGGTTATTTGGTTTAGGGTTAGGTTTAGGGTCAGGGTTAGGGTTAGGGTTAGGGTTATTTGGGCTAGGGTTAGGGTTAGGGTTAGGGTTAGGGTTAGGGTTAGGGTTAGTTGGGTTAGGGTTATGGTTAGGGTTATTTTGGTAAAGGTTAGGCTTATGGTTAGTGTTAGGGCTAGTTGGTTTAGGGTTAGGTTTACGGTCAGGGTTAGGGTTAGGGTTTTGGGTTATTTGGGCTAGGGTTAGGGTTAGGGTTAGGGTTAGGGTTAGGGTTAGGGTTAGGGTTAGGGTTATGGTTAGTTGGGTTTGGGTTATGGTTAGGGTTATTTTGGTAAAGGTTAGGCTTATGGTTAGTGTTAGGGCTAGTTGGTTTAGGGTTAGGGTTAGGGTTATTTGGTTTAGGTTTAGGTTTAGGGTCAGGGTTAGGGTTAGGGTTAGGGTTATTTGGGCTAGGGTTAGGGTTAGGGTTAGGGTTAGGGTTAGGGTTAGGGTTAGGGTTAGGGTTAGTTGGGTTAGGGTTATGGTTAGGGTTATTTTGGTAAAGGTTAGGCTTATGGTTAGTGTTAGGGCTAGTTGGTTTAGGGTTAGGGTTAGGGTTATTTGGTTTAGGTTTAGGTTTAGGGTCAGGGTTAGGGTTAGGGTTAGGGTTATTTGGGCTAGGGTTAGGGTTAGGGTTAGGGTTAGGGTTAGGGTTAGTTGGGTTAGGGTTATGGTTAGGGTTATTTTGGTAAAGGTTAGGCTTATGGTTAGTGTTAGGGCTAGTTGGTTTAGGGTTAGGGTTAGGGTTATTTGGTTTAGGGTTAGGTTTAGGGTCAGGGTTAGGGTTAGGGTTAGGGTTATTTGGGCTAGGGTTAGGGTTAGGGTTAGGGTTAGGGTTAGGGTTAGGGTTAGGGTTATGGTTATGGTTAGTTGGGTTTGGGTTATGGTTAGGGTTATTTTGGTAAAGGTTAGGCTTATGGTTAGTGTTAGGGCTAGTTGGTTTAGGGTTAGGGTTAGGGTTATTTGGTTTTAGGGTTAGGTTTAGGGTCAGGGTTAGGGTTAGGGTTAGGGTTATTTGGGCTAGGGTTAGGGTTAGGGTTAGGGTTAGGGTTAGGGTTAGGGTTATGGTTAGTTGGGTTTGGGTAATGGTTAGGGTTATTTTTGGTAAAGGTTAGGCTTATGGTTAGTGTTAGGGCTAGTTGGTTTAGGGTTAGGGTTAGGGTTATTTGGTTTAGGTTTAGGTTTAGGGTCAGGGTTAGGGTTAGGGTTAGGGTTATTTGGGCTAGGGTTAGGGTTAGGGTTAGGGTTAGGGTTAGGGTTAGTTGGGTTAGGGTTAGGGTTAGGGTTATTTTGGTAAAGGTTAGGCTTATGGTTAGTGTTAGGGCTAGTTGTTTTTAGGGTTAGGGTTAGGGTTATTTGGTTTAGGTTTAGGTTTAGGGTCAGGTTAGGGTTAGGGTTAGGGTTATTTGGGCTAGGGTTAGGGTTAGGGTTAGGGTTAGGGTTAGGGTTAGGTTAGGGTTAGGGTTAGGGTTATGGTTAGTTGGGTTTGGGTTATGGTTAGGGTTATTTTGGTAAAGGTTAGGCTTATGGTTAGTGTTAGGGCTAGTTGGTTTAGGGTTAGGGTTAGGGTTATTTGGTTTAGGGTTAGGTTTAGGGTCAGGGTTAGGGTTAGGGTTAGGGTTATTTGGGCTAGGGTTAGGGTTAGGGTTAGGGTTAGGGTTAGGGTTAGGGTTTAGTTGGGTTTGGGTTATGGTTAGGGTTATTTTGGTAAAGGTTAGGCTTATGGTTAGTGTTAGGGCTAGTTGGTTTAGGTTAGGGTTAGGGTTATTTGGTTTAGGGTTAGGTTTAGGGTCAGCGTTAGGGTTAGGGTTAGGGTTATTTGGGCTAGGGTTAGGGTTAGGGTTAGGGTTAGGGTTAGGGTTAGGGTTATGGTTAGTTGGGTTTGGGTAATGGTTAGGGTTATTTTGGTAAAGGTTAGGCTTATGGTTAGTGTTAGGGCTAGTTGGTTTAGGGTTAGGGTTAGGGTTATTTGGTTTAGGTTTAGGTTTAGGGTCAGGGTTAGGGTTAGGGTTAGGGTTATTTGGGCTAGGGTTAGGGTTAGGGTTAGGGTTAGGGTTAGGGTTAGGGTTAGGGTTAGTTGGGTTAGGGTTATGGTTAGGGTTATTTTGGTAAAGGTTAGGCTTATGGTTAGTGTTAGGGCTAGTTGGTTTAGGGTTAGGGTTAGGGTTATTTGGTTTAGGGTTAGGTTTAGGGTCAGGGTTAGGGTTAGGGTTAGGGTTATTTGGGCTAGGGTTAGGGTTAGGGTTAGGGTTAGGGTTAGGGTTAGGGTTAGGGTTAGTTGGGTTAGGGTTATGGTTAGGGTTATTTTGGTAAAGGTTAGGCTTATGGTTAGTGTTAGGGCTAGTTGGTTTAGGGTTAGGGTTAGGGTTATTTGGTTTAGGGTTAGGTTTAGGGTCAGGGTTAGGGTTAGGGTTAGGGTTATTTGGGCTAGGGTTAGGGTTAGGGTTAGGGTTAGGGTTAGGGTTAGGGTTATGGTTAGTTGGGTTTGGGTTATGATAGGGTTATTTTGGTAAAGGTTAGGCTTATGGTTAGTGTTAGGGCTAGTTGGTTTAGGGTTAGGGTTTGGGTTATTTGGTTTAGGTTTAGGTTTAGGGTCAGGGTTAGGGTTAGGGTTAGGGTTATTTGGGCTAGGGTTAGGGTTAGGGTTAGGGTTAGGGTTAGGGTTAGGGTTAGGGTTAGTTGGGTTAGGGTTATGGTTAGGGTTATTTTGGTAAAGGTTAGGCTTATGGTTAGTGTTAGGGCTAGTTGGTTTAGGGTTAGGGTTAGGGTTATTTGGTTTAGGGTTAGGTTTAGGGTCAGGGTTAGGGTTAGGGTTAGGGTTATTTGGGCTAGGGTTAGGGTTAGGGTTAGGGTTAGGGTTAGGGTTATGGTTAGTTGGGTTTGGGTAATGGTTAGGGTTATTTTGGTAAAGGTTAGGCTTATGGTTAGTGTTAGGGCTAGTTGGTTTAGGGTTAGGGTTAGGGTTATTTGGTTTAGGTTTAGGTTTAGGGTCAGGGTTAGGGTTAGGGTTAGGGTTATTTGGCTAGGGTTAGGGTTAGGGTTAGGGTTAGGGTTAGGGTTAGTTGGGTTAGGGTTATGGTTAGGGTTATTTTGGTAAAGGTTAGGCTTATGGTTAGTGTTAGGGCTAGTTGGTTTAGGGTTAGGGTTAGGGTTATTTGGTTTAGGGTTAGGTTTAGGGTCAGGGTTAGGGTTAGGGTTTAGGGTTATTTGGGCTAGGGTTAGGGTTAGGGTTAGGGTTAGGGTTAGGGTTAGGGTTAGGGTTAGGGTTAGGGTTAGGGTTAGGGTTAGGGTTAGGGTTGGGGTTATGATTAGTTGGGTTAGGGTTATGGTTAGGGTTATTTTGGTAAAGGTTAGGCTTATGGTTAGTGTTAGGGCTAGTTGGTTTAGGGTTAGGGTTAGGGTTATTTGGTTTAGGTTTA
>NW_028276375.1:12500-35000 GCF_052056855.1 Sturnus vulgaris
TAGGGCTAGTTGGTTTAGGGTTAGGGTTAGGGTCAGGGTTAGGGTTAGGGTTTAGGGTTATTTGGGCTAGGGTTAGGGTTAGGGTTAGGGTTAGGGTTAGGGTTAGGGTTAGGGTTAGGGTTAGGGTTAGGGTTAGGGTTAGGGTTAGGGTTAGGGTTAGGGTTAGGGTTAGGGTTATGGTTATGGTGAGTTGGGTTTGGGTTATGGTTAGGGTTATTTTGGTAAAGGTTAGGCTTATGGTTAGTGTTAGGGCTAGTTGGTTTAGGGTTAGGGTTAGGGTTATTTGGTTTAGGGTTAGGTTTAGGGTCAGGGTTAGGGTTAGGGTTAGGGTTATTTGGGCTAGGGTTAGGGTTAGGGTTAGGGTTAGGGTTAGGGTTAGGGTTAGGGTTATTTGGGCTAGGGTTAGGGTTAGGGTTAGGGTTAGGGTTAGGGTTAGGGTTAGTTGGGTTAGGGTTATGGTTAGGGTTATTTTGGTAAAGGTTAGGCTTATGGTTAGTGTTAGGGCTAGTTGGTTTAGGGTTAGGTTTAGGGTCAGGGTTAGGGTTAGGGTTTAGGGTTATTTGGGCTAGGGTTAGGGTTAGGGTTAGGGTTAGGGTTAGGGTTAGGGTTAGGGTTAGGGTTAGGGTTAGGGTTAGGGTTAGGGTTAGGGTTATGGTTAGTTGGGTTTGGGTTATGGTTAGGGTTATTTTGGTAAAGGTTAGGCTTATGGTTAGTGTTAGGGCTAGTTGGTTTAGGGTTAGGTTTAGGGTCAGGGTTAGGGTTAGGGTTAGGGTTATTTGGGCTAGGGTTAGGGTTAGGGTTAGGGTTAGGGTTAGGGTTAGGGTTATGGTTAGTTGGGTTTGGGTTATGGTTAGGGTTATTTTGGTAAAGGTTAGGCTTATGGTTAGTGTTAGGGCTAGTTGGTTTAGGGTTAGGGTTAGGGTTATTTGGTTTAGGGTTAGGTTTAGGGTCAGGGTTAGGGTTAGGGTTAGGGTTATTTGGGCTAGGGTTAGGGTTAGGGTTAGGGTTAGGGTTAGGGTTATGGTTAGTTGGGTTTGGGTTATGGTTAGGGTTATTTTGGTAAAGGTTAGGCTTATGGTTAGTTTTAGGGCTAGTTGGTTTAGGGTTAGGGTTAGGGTTATTTGGTTTAGGGTTAGGTTTAGGGTCAGGGTTAGGGTTAGGGTTAGGGTTATTTGGGCTAGGGTTAGGGTTAGGGTTAGGGTTAGGGTTAGGGTTAGGGTTATGGTTAGTTGGGTTTGGGTTATGGTTAGGGTTATTTTGGTAAAGGTTAGGCTTATGGTTAGTGTTAGGTCTACTTGGTTTAGGGTTAGGGTTAGGGTTATTTGGTTTAGGGTTAGGTTTAGGGTCAGGGTTAGGGTTAGGGTTAGGGTTATTTGGGCTAGGGTTAGGGTTAGGGTTAGGGTTAGGGTTAGGGTTAGTTGGGTTAGGGTTATGGTTAGGGTTATTTTGGTAAAGGTTAGGCTTATGGTTAGTGTTAGGGCTAGTTGGTTTAGGGTTAGGTTTAGGGTCAGGGTTAGGGTTAGGGTTTAGGGTTATTTGGGCTAGGGTTAGGGTTAGGGTTAGGGTTAGGGTTAGGGTTAGGGTTAGGGTTAGGGTTAGGGTTAGGGTTAGGGTTAGGGTTAGTTGGGTTTGGGTTATGGTTAGGGTTATTTTGGTAAAGGTTAGGCTTATGGTTAGTGTTAGGGCTAGTTGGTTTAGGGTTAGGGTTAGGGTTATTTGGTTTAGGTTTAGGTTTAGGGTCAGGGTTAGGGTTAGGGTTAGGGTTATTTGGGCTAGGGTTAGGGTTAGGGTTAGGGTTAGGGTTAGGGTTAGGGTTAGGGTTAGGGTTAGGGTTAGGGTTATGGTTAGTTGGGTTTGGGTTATGGTTAGGGTTATTTTGGTAAAGGTTAGGCTTATGGTTAGTGTTAGGGCTAGTTGGTTTAGGGTTAGGGTTAGGGTTATTTGGTTTAGGGTTAGGTTTAGGGTCAGGGTTAGGGTTAGGGTTAGGGTTATTTGGGCTAGGGTTAGGGTTAGGGTTAGGGTTAGGGTTAGGGTTATGGTTAGTTGGGTTTGGGTTATGGTTAGGGTTATTTTGGTAAAGGTTAGGCTTATGGTTAGTGTTAGGGCTAGTTGGTTTAGGGTTAGGGTTAGGGTTATTTGGTTTAGGGTTAGGTTTAGGGTCAGGGTTAGGGTTAGGGTTAGGGTTATTTTGGCTAGGGTTAGGGTTAGGGTTAGGGTTTAGGGTTGGGGTTATGATTAGTTGGGTTAGGGTTATGGTTAGGGTTATTTTGGTAAAGGTTAGGCTTATGGTTAGTGTTAGGGCTAGTTGGTTTAGGGTTAGGGTTAGGGTTATTTGGTTTAGGTTTAGGTTTAGGGTCAGGGTTAGGGTTAGGGTTAGGGTTATTTGGGCTAGGGTTAGGGTTAGGGTTAGGGTTAGGGTTAGGGTTATGGTTAGTTGGGTTAGGGTTATGGTTAGGGTTATTTTGGTAAAGGTTAGGCTTATGGTTAGTGTTAGGGCTAGTTGGTTTAGGGTTAGGGTTAGGGTTATTTGGTTTAGGGTTAGGTTTAGGGTCAGGGTTAGGGTTAGGGTTAGGGTTATTTGGGCTTGGGTTAGGGTTAGGGTTAGGGTTAGGGTTAGGGTTAGGGTTAGTTGGGTTAGGGTTATGGTTAGGGTTATTTTGGTAAAGGTTAGGCTTATGGTTAGTGTTAGGGCTAGTTGGTTTAGGGTTAGGTTTAGGGTCAGGGTTAGGGTTAGGGTTTAGGGTTATTTGGGCTAGGGTTAGGGTTAGGGTTAGGGTTAGGGTTAGGGTTAGGGTTAGGGTTAGGGTTAGGGTTATGGTTAGTTGGGTTTGGGTTATGGTTAGGGTTATTTTGGTAAAGGTTAGGCTTATGGTTAGTGTTAGGGCTAGTTGGTTTAGGGTTAGGGTTAGGGTTATTTGGTTTAGGTTTAGGTTTAGGGTCAGGGTTAGGGTTAGGGTTAGGGTTATTTGGGCTAGGGTTAGGGTTAGGGTTAGGGTTAGGGTTATGGTTATGGTTAGTTGGGTTTGGGTTATGGTTAGGGTTATTTTGGTAAAGGTTAGGCTTATGGTTAGTGTTAGGGCTAGTTGGTTTAGGGTTAGGGTTAGGGTTATTTGGTTTAGGGTTAGGTTTAGGGTCAGGGTTAGGGTTAGGGTTAGGGTTATTTGGGCTAGGGTTAGGGTTAGGGTTAGGGTTAGGGTTAGGGTTAGGGTTAGTTGGGTTAGGGTTATGGTTAGGGTTATTTTGGTAAAGGTTAGGCTTATGGTTAGTGTTAGGGCTAGTTGGTTTAGGGTTAGGTTTAGGGTCAGGGTTAGGGTTAGGGTTTAGGGTTATTTGGGCTAGGGTTAGGGTTAGGGTTAGGGTTAGGGTTAGGGTTAGGGTTAGGGTTAGGGTTAGGGTTAGGGTTATGGTTAGTTGGGTTTGGGTTATGGTTAGGGTTATTTTGGTAAAGGTTAGGCTTATGGTTAGTGTTAGGGCTAGTTGGTTTAGGGTTAGGTTTAGGGTCAGGGTTAGGGTTAGGGTTAGGGTTATTTGGGCTAGGGTTAGGGTTAGGGTTAGGGTTAGGGTTAGGGTTAGGGTTATGGTTAGTTGGGTTTGGGTTATGGTTAGGGTTATTTTGGTAAAGGTTAGGCTTATGGTTAGTGTTAGGGCTAGTTGGTTTAGGGTTAGGGTTAGGGTTATTTGGTTTAGGGTTAGGTTTAGGGTCAGGGTTAGGGTTAGGGTTAGGGTTATTTGGGCTAGGGTTAGGGTTAGGGTTAGGGTTAGGGTTAGGGTTATGGTTAGTTGGGTTTGGGTTATGGTTAGGGTTATTTTGGTAAAGGTTAGGCTTATGGTTAGTTTTAGGGCTAGTTGGTTTAGGGTTAGGGTTAGGGTTATTTGGTTTAGGGTTAGGTTTAGGGTCAGGGTTAGGGTTAGGGTTAGGGTTATTTGGGCTAGGGTTAGGGTTAGGGTTAGGGTTAGGGTTAGGGTTAGGGTTATGGTTAGTTGGGTTTGGGTTATGGTTAGGGTTATTTTGGTAAAGGTTAGGCTTATGGTTAGTGTTAGGTCTACTTGGTTTAGGGTTAGGGTTAGGGTTATTTGGTTTAGGGTTAGGTTTAGGGTCAGGGTTAGGGTTAGGGTTAGGGTTATTTGGGCTAGGGTTAGGGTTAGGGTTAGGGTTAGGGTTAGGGTTAGTTGGGTTAGGGTTATGGTTAGGGTTATTTTGGTAAAGGTTAGGCTTATGGTTAGTGTTAGGGCTAGTTGGTTTAGGGTTAGGTTTAGGGTCAGGGTTAGGGTTAGGGTTTAGGGTTATTTGGGCTAGGGTTAGGGTTAGGGTTAGGGTTAGGGTTAGGGTTAGGGTTAGGGTTAGGGTTAGGGTTAGGGTTAGGGTTAGGGTTATGGTTAGTTGGGTTTGGGTTATGGTTAGGGTTATTTTGGTAAAGGTTAGGCTTATGGTTAGTGTTAGGGCTAGTTGGTTTAGGGTTAGGGTTAGGGTTATTTGGTTTAGGTTTAGGTTTAGGGTCAGGGTTAGGGTTAGGGTTAGGGTTATTTGGGCTAGGGTTAGGGTTAGGGTTAGGGTTAGGGTTAGGGTTAGGGTTAGGGTTAGGGTTAGGGTTAGGGTTAGGGTTATGGTTAGTTGGGTTTGGGTTATGGTTAGGGTTATTTTGGTAAAGGTTAGGCTTATGGTTAGTGTTAGGGCTAGTTGGTTTAGGGTTAGGGTTAGGGTTATTTGGTTTAGGGTTAGGTTTAGGGTCAGGGTTAGGGTTAGGGTTAGGGTTATTTGGGCTAGGGTTAGGGTTAGGGTTAGGGTTAGGGTTAGGGTTATGGTTAGTTGGGTTTGGGTTATGGTTAGGGTTATTTTGGTAAAGGTTAGGCTTATGGTTAGTGTTAGGGCTAGTTGGTTTAGGGTTAGGGTTAGGGTTATTTGGTTTAGGGTTAGGTTTAGGGTCAGGGTTAGGGTTAGGGTTAGGGTTATTTGGGCTAGGGTTAGGGTTAGGGTTAGGGTTAGGGTTAGGGTTAGGGTTAGTTGGGTTTGGGTTATGGTTAGGGTTATTTTGGTAAAGGTTAGGCTTATGGTTAGTGTTAGGGCTAGTTGGTTTAGGGTTAGGGTTAGGGTTATTTGGTTTAGGTTTAGGTTTAGGGTCAGGGTTAGGGTTAGGGTTAGGGTTATTTGGGCTAGGGTTAGGGTTAGGGTTAGGGTTAGGGTTAGGGTTAGGGTTAGGGTTAGGGTTAGGGTTAGGGTTAGGGTTATGGTTAGTTGGGTTTGGGTTATGGTGAGGGTTATTTTGGTAAAGGTTAGGCTTATGGTTAGTGTTAGGGCTAGTTGGTTTAGGGTTAGGGTTAGGGTTATTTGGTTTAGGGTTAGGTTTAGGGTCAGGGTTAGGGTTAGGGTTAGGGTTATTTGGGCTAGGGTTAGGGTTAGGGATAGGGTTAGGGTTAGGGTTAGGGTTATGGTTAGTTGGGTTTGGGTTATGGTTAGGGTTATTTTGGTAAAGGTTAGGCTTATGGTTAGTGTTAGGGCTAGTTGGTTTAGGGTTAGGGTTAGGGTTATTTGGTTTAGGGTTAGGTTTAGGGTCAGGGTTAGGGTTAGGGTTAGGGTTATTTGGGCTAGGGTTAGGGTTAGGGTTAGGGTTATGGTTAGTTGGGTTTGGGTAAGGGTTAGGGTTATTTTGGTAAAGGTTAGGATTATGGTTAGTGTTAGGGCTAGTTGGTTTAGGGTTAGGGTTAGGGTTATTTGGTTTAGGTTTAGGTTTAGGGTCAGGGTTAGGGTTAGGGTTAGGGTTATTTGGGCTAGGGTTAGGGTTAGGGTTAGGGTTAGGGTTAGGGTTAGGGTTAGTTGGGTTAGGGTTATGGTTAGGGTTATTTTGGTAAAGGTTAGGCTTATGGTTAGTGTTAGGGCTAGTTGGTTTAGGGTTAGGGTTAGGGTTATTTGGTTTAGGGTTAGGTTTAGGGTCAGGGTTAGGGTTAGGGTTATTTGGGCTAGGGTTAGGGTTAGGGTTAGGGTTAGGGTTAGGGTTAGGGTTATGGTTAGTTGGGTTTGGGTTATGGTTAGGGTTATTTTGGTAAAGGTTAGGCTTATGGTTAGTGTTAGGGCTAGTTGGTTTAGGGTTAGGGTTAGGGTTATTTGGTTTAGGGTTAGGTTTAGGGTCAGGGTTAGGGTTAGGGTTAGGGTTATTTGGGCTAGGGTTAGGGTTAGGGTTAGGGTTAGGGTTAGGGTTATGGTTATGGTTAGTTGGGTTTGGGTTATGGTTAGGGTTATTTTGGTAAAGGTTAGGCTTATGGTTAGTGTTAGGGCTAGTTGGTTTAGGGTTAGGGTTAGGGTTATTTGGTTTAGGGTTAGGTTTAGGGTCAGGGTTAGGGTTAGGGTTAGGGTTATTTGGGCTAGGGTTAGGGTTAGGGTTAGGGTTAGGGTTAGGGTTAGTTGGGTTAGGGTTATAGTTAGGGTTATTTTGGTAAAGGTTAGGCTTAGGGGTAGTGTTAGGGCTAGTTGGTTTAGGGTTAGGGTTAGGGTTATTTGGTTTAGGGTTAGGTTTAGGGTCAGGGTTAGGGTTAGGGTTAGGGTTATTTGGGGTAGGGTTAGGGTTAGGGTTAGGGTTAGGGTTAGGGTTAGGGTTAGTTGGGTTTGGGTTATGGTTAGGGTTATTTTGGTAAAGGTTAGGCTTATGGTTAGTGTTAGGGCTAGTTGGTTTAGGGTTAGGGTTAGGGTTATTTGGTTTAGGGTTAGGTTTAGGGTCAGGGTTAGGGTTAGGGTTAGGGTTATTTGGGCTAGGGTTAGGGTTAGGGTTAGGGTTAGGGTTAGGGTTATGGTTAGTTGGGTTTGGGTTATGGTTAGGGTTATTTTGGTAAAGGTTAGGCTTATGGTTAGTGTTAGGGCTAGTTGGTTTAGGGTTAGGGTTAGGGTTATTTGGTTTAGGGTTAGGTTTAGGGTCAGGGTTAGGGTTAGGGTTAGGGTTATTTTGGCTAGGGTTAGGGTTAGGGTTAGGGTTAGGGTTAGGGTTATGGTTAGTTGGGTTTGGGTAAGGGTTAGGGTTATTTTGGTAAAGGTTAGGCTTATGGTTAGTGTTAGGGCTAGTTGGTTTAGGGTTAGGGTTAGGGTTATTTGGTTTAGGTTTATGTTTAGGGTCAGGGTTAGGGTTAGGGTTAGGGTTATTTGGGCTAGGATTAGGGTTAGGGTTAGGGTTATGGTTAGGGTTAGGGTTAGTTGGGTTAGGGTTATGGTTAGGGTTATTTTGGTAAAGGTTAGGCTTATGGTTAGTGTTAGGGCTAGTTGGTTTAGGGTTAGGGTTAGGGCTAGTTGGTTTAGGGTTAGGGTTAGGGTTAGGGTTAGGGTTAGGGTTAGGGTTAGGGTTAGGGTTAGGGTTAGGGTTAGGGTTAGGGTTAGGGTTAGGGTTAGGGTTAGTTGGGTTAGGGTTATGGTTAGGGTTATTTTGGTAAAGGTTAGGCTTATGGTTAGTGTTAGGGCTAGTTGGTTTAGGGTTAGGGTTAGGGTTATTTGGTTTAGGGTTAGGTTTAGGGTCAGGGTTAGGGTTAGGGTTAGGGTTATTTGGGCTAGGGTTAGGGTTAGAGTTAGGGTTAGGGTTAGGGTTAGGGTTATGGTTAGTTGGGTTTGGGTTATGGTTAGGGTTATTTTGGTAAAGGTTAGGCTTATGGTTAGTGTTAGGGCTAGTTGGTTTAGGGTTAGGGTTAGGGTTATTTGGTTTAGGTTTAGGTTTAGGGTCAGGGTTAGGGTTAGGGTTAGGGTTATTTGGGCTAGGGTTAGGGTTAGGGTTAGGGTTAGGGTTAGGGTTAGGGTTAGGGTTAGGGTTAGGGTTAGGGTTAGGGTTATGGTTAGTTGGGTTTGGGTTATGGTTAGGGTTATTTTGGTAAAGGTTAGGCTTATGGTTAGTGTTAGGGCTAGTTGGTTTAGGGTTAGGGTTAGGGTTATTTGGTTTAGGGTTAGGTTTAGGGTCAGGGTTAGTGTTAGGGTTAGGGTTATTTGGGCTAGGGTTAGGGTTAGGGATAGGGTTAGGGTTAGGGTTAGGGTTATGGTTAGTTGGGTTTGGGTTATGGTTAGGGTTATTTTGGTAAAGGTTAGGCTTATGGTTAGTGTTAGGGCTAGTTGGTTTAGGGTTAGGGTTAGGGTTATTTGGTTTAGGGTTAGGTTTAGGGTCAGGGTTAGGGTTAGGGTTAGGGTTATTTGGGCTAGGGTTAGGGTTAGGGTTAGGGTTATGGTTAGTTGGGTTTGGGTAAGGGTTAGGGTTATTTTGGTAAAGGTTAGGCTTATGGTTAGTGTTAGGGCTAGTTGGTTTAGGGTTAGGGTTAGGGTTATTTGGTTTAGGTTTAGGTTTAGGGTCAGGGTTAGGGTTAGGGTTAGGGTTATTTGGGCTAGGGTTAGGGTTAGGGTTAGGGTTAGGGTTAGGGTTAGGGTTAGGGTTAGTTGGGTTAGGGTAATGGTTAGGGTTATTTTGGTAAAGGTTAGGCTTATGGTTAGTGTTAGGTCTACTTGGTTTAGGGTTAGGGTTAGGGTTATTTGGTTTAGGGTTAGGTTTAGGGACAGGGTTAGGGTTAGGGTTAGGGTTATTTGGGCTAGGGTTAGGGTTAGGGTTAGGGTTAGGGTTAGGGTTAGGGTTATGGTTAGTTGGGTTTGGGTAATGGTTAGGGTTATTTTGGTAAAGGTTAGGCTTATGGTTAGTGTTAGGGCTAGTTGGTTTAGGGTTAGGGTTAGGGTTATTTGGTTTAGGTTTAGGTTTAGGGTCAGGGTTAGGGTTAGGGTTAGGGTTATTTGGGCTAGGGTTCGGGTTAGGGTTAGGGTTAGGGTTAGGGTTAGGGTTAGTTGGGTTTGGGTTATGGTTAGGGTTATTTTGGTAAAGGTTAGGCTTATGGTTAGTGTTAGGGCTAGTTGGTTTAGGGTTAGGGTTAGGGTTATTTGGTTTAGGTTTAGGTTTAGGGTCAGGGTTAGGGTTAGGGTTAGGGTTATTTGGGCTAGGGTTAGGGTTAGGGTTAGGGTTAGGGTTAGGGTTAGGGTTATGGTTAGTTGGGTTTGGGTTATGGTTAGGGTTATTTTGGTAAAGGTTAGGCTTATGGTTAGTGTTAGGGCTAGTTGGTTTAGGGTTAGGGTTAGGGTTATTTGGTTTAGGGTTAGGTTTAGGGTCAGGGTTAGGGTTAGGGTTAGGGTTATTTGGGCTAGGGTTAGGGTTAGGGTTAGGGTTAGGGTTAGGGTTAGTTGGGTTAGGGTTATGGTTAGGGTTATTTTGGTAAAGGTTAGGCTTATGGTTAGTGTTAGGGCTAGTTGGTTTAGGGTTAGGTTTAGGGTCAGGGTTAGGGTTAGGGTTTAGGGTTATTTGGGCTAGGGTTAGGGTTAGGGTTAGGGTTAGGGTTAGGGTTAGGGTTAGGGTTAGGGTTAGGGTTAGGGTTAGGGTTATGGTTAGTTGGGTTTGGGTTATGGTTAGGGTTATTTTGGTAAAGGTTAGGCTTATGGTTAGTGTTAGGGCTAGTTGGTTTAGGGTTAGGGTTAGGGTTATTTGGTTTAGGTTTAGGTTTAGGGTCAGGGTTAGGGTTAGGGTTAGGGTTATTTGGGCTAGGGTTAGGGTTAGGGTTAGGGTTAGGGTTAGGGTTAGGGTTAGGGTTAGGGTTAGGGTTAGGGTTATGGTTAGTTGGGTTTGGGTTATGGTTAGGGTTATTTTGGTAAAGGTTAGGCTTATGGTTAGTGTTAGGGCTAGTTGGTTTAGGGTTAGGGTTAGGGTTATTTGGTTTAGGGTTAGGTTTAGGGTCAGGGTTAGGGTTAGGGTTAGGGTTATTTGGGCTAGGGTTAGGGTTAGGGTTAGGGTTAGGGTTAGGGTTATGGTTAGTTGGGTTTGGGTTATGGTTAGGGTTATTTTGGTAAAGGTTAGGCTTATGGTTAGTGTTAGGGCTAGTTGGTTTAGGGTTAGGGTTAGGGTTATTTGGTTTAGGGTTAGGTTTAGGGTCAGGGTTAGGGTTAGGGTTAGGGTTATTTTGGCTAGGGTTAGGGTTAGGGTTAGGGTTTAGGGTTGGGGTTATGATTAGTTGGGTTAGGGTTATGGTTAGGGTTATTTTGGTAAAGGTTAGGCTTATGGTTAGTGTTAGGGCTAGTTGGTTTAGGGTTAGGGTTAGGGTTATTTGGTTTAGGTTTAGGTTTAGGGTCAGGGTTAGGGTTAGGGTTAGGGTTATTTGGGCTAGGGTTAGGGTTAGGGTTAGGGTTAGGGTTAGGGTTATGGTTAGTTGGGTTAGGGTTATGGTTAGGGTTATTTTGGTAAAGGTTAGGCTTATGGTTAGTGTTAGGGCTAGTTGGTTTAGGGTTAGGGTTAGGGTTATTTGGTTTAGGGTTAGGTTTAGGGTCAGGGTTAGGGTTAGGGTTAGGGTTATTTGGGCTTGGGTTAGGGTTAGGGTTAGGGTTAGGGTTAGGGTTAGGGTTAGTTGGGTTAGGGTTATGGTTAGGGTTATTTTGGTAAAGGTTAGGCTTATGGTTAGTGTTAGGGCTAGTTGGTTTAGGGTTAGGTTTAGGGTCAGGGTTAGGGTTAGGGTTTAGGGTTATTTGGGCTAGGGTTAGGGTTAGGGTTAGGGTTAGGGTTAGGGTTAGGGTTAGGGTTAGGGTTAGGGTTAGGGTTAGGGTTATGGTTAGTTGGGTTTGGGTTATGGTTAGGGTTATTTTGGTAAAGGTTAGGCTTATGGTTAGTGTTAGGGCTAGTTGGTTTAGGGTTAGGGTTAGGGTTATTTGGTTTAGGTTTAGGTTTAGGGTCAGGGTTAGGGTTAGGGTTAGGGTTATTTGGGCTAGGGTTAGGGTTAGGGTTAGGGTTAGGGTTAGGGTTATGGTTATGGTTAGTTGGGTTTGGGTTATGGTTAGGGTTATTTTGGTAAAGGTTAGGCTTATGGTTAGTGTTAGGGCTAGTTGGTTTAGGGTTAGGGTTAGGGTTATTTGGTTTAGGGTTAGGTTTAGGGTCAGGGTTAGGGTTAGGGTTAGGGTTATTTGGGCTAGGGTTAGGGTTAGGGTTAGGGTTAGGGTTAGGGTTAGGGTTAGTTGGGTTAGGGTTATGGTTAGGGTTATTTTGGTAAAGGTTAGGCTTATGGTTAGTGTTAGGGCTAGTTGGTTTAGGGTTAGGTTTAGGGTCAGGGTTAGGGTTAGGGTTTAGGGTTATTTGGGCTAGGGTTAGGGTTAGGGTTAGGGTTAGGGTTAGGGTTAGGGTTAGGGTTAGGGTTAGGGTTATGGTTAGTTGGGTTTGGGTTATGGTTAGGGTTATTTTGGTAAAGGTTAGGCTTATGGTTAGTGTTAGGGCTAGTTGGTTTAGGGTTAGGTTTAGGGTCAGGGTTAGGGTTAGGGTTAGGGTTATTTGGGCTAGGGTTAGGGTTAGGGTTAGGGTTAGGGTTAGGGTTAGGGTTATGGTTAGTTGGGTTTGGGTTATGGTTAGGGTTATTTTGGTAAAGGTTAGGCTTATGGTTAGTGTTAGGGCTAGTTGGTTTAGGGTTAGGGTTAGGGTTATTTGGTTTAGGGTTAGGTTTAGGGTCAGGGTTAGGGTTAGGGTTAGGGTTATTTGGGCTAGGGTTAGGGTTAGGGTTAGGGTTAGGGTTAGGGTTATGGTTAGTTGGGTTTGGGTTATGGTTAGGGTTATTTTGGTAAAGGTTAGGCTTATGGTTAGTTTTAGGGCTAGTTGGTTTAGGGTTAGGGTTAGGGTTATTTGGTTTAGGGTTAGGTTTAGGGTCAGGGTTAGGGTTAGGGTTAGGGTTATTTGGGCTAGGGTTAGGGTTAGGGTTAGGGTTAGGGTTAGGGTTAGGGTTATGGTTAGTTGGGTTTGGGTTATGGTTAGGGTTATTTTGGTAAAGGTTAGGCTTATGGTTAGTGTTAGGTCTACTTGGTTTAGGGTTAGGGTTAGGGTTATTTGGTTTAGGGTTAGGTTTAGGGTCAGGGTTAGGGTTAGGGTTAGGGTTATTTGGGCTAGGGTTAGGGTTAGGGTTAGGGTTAGGGTTAGGGTTAGTTGGGTTAGGGTTATGGTTAGGGTTATTTTGGTAAAGGTTAGGCTTATGGTTAGTGTTAGGGCTAGTTGGTTTAGGGTTAGGTTTAGGGTCAGGGTTAGGGTTAGGGTTTAGGGTTATTTGGGCTAGGGTTAGGGTTAGGGTTAGGGTTAGGGTTAGGGTTAGGGTTAGGGTTAGGGTTAGGGTTAGGGTTATGGTTAGTTGGGTTTGGGTTATGGTTAGGGTTATTTTGGTAAAGGTTAGGCTTATGGTTAGTGTTAGGGCTAGTTGGTTTAGGGTTAGGGTTAGGGTTATTTGGTTTAGGTTTAGGTTTAGGGTCAGGGTTAGGGTTAGGGTTAGGGTTATTTGGGCTAGGGTTAGGGTTAGGGTTAGGGTTAGGGTTAGGGTTAGGGTTAGGGTTAGGGTTAGGGTTAGGGTTATGGTTAGTTGGGTTTGGGTTATGGTTAGGGTTATTTTGGTAAAGGTTAGGCTTATGGTTAGTGTTAGGGCTAGTTGGTTTAGGGTTAGGGTTAGGGTTATTTGGTTTAGGGTTAGGTTTAGGGTCAGGGTTAGGGTTAGGGTTAGGGTTATTTGGGCTAGGGTTAGGGTTAGGGTTAGGGTTAGGGTTAGGGTTATGGTTAGTTGGGTTTGGGTTATGGTTAGGGTTATTTTGGTAAAGGTTAGGCTTATGGTTAGTGTTAGGGCTAGTTGGTTTAGGGTTAGGGTTAGGGTTATTTGGTTTAGGGTTAGGTTTAGGGTCAGGGTTAGGGTTAGGGTTAGGGTTATTTGGGCTAGGGTTAGGGTTAGGGTTAGGGTTAGGGTTAGGGTTAGGGTTAGTTGGGTTTGGGTTATGGTTAGGGTTATTTTGGTAAAGGTTAGGCTTATGGTTAGTGTTAGGGCTAGTTGGTTTAGGGTTAGGGTTAGGGTTATTTGGTTTAGGTTTAGGTTTAGGGTCAGGGTTAGGGTTAGGGTTAGGGTTATTTGGGCTAGGGTTAGGGTTAGGGTTAGGGTTAGGGTTAGGGTTAGGGTTAGGGTTAGGGTTAGGGTTAGGGTTAGGGTTAGGGTTAGGGTTATGGTTAGTTGGGTTTGGGTTATGGTTAGGGTTATTTTGGTAAAGGTTAGGCTTATGGTTAGTGTTAGGGCTAGTTGGTTTAGGGTTAGGGTTAGGGTTATTTGGTTTAGGGTTAGGTTTAGGGTCAGGGTTAGGGTTAGGGTTAGGGTTATTTGGGCTAGGGTTAGGGTTAGGGATAGGGTTAGGGTTAGGGTTAGGGTTATGGTTAGTTGGGTTTGGGTTATGGTTAGGGTTATTTTGGTAAAGGTTAGGCTTATGGTTAGTGTTAGGGCTAGTTGGTTTAGGGTTAGGGTTAGGGTTATTTGGTTTAGGGTTAGGTTTAGGGTCAGGGTTAGTGTTAGGGTTAGGGTTATTTGGGCTAGGGTTAGGGTTAGGGTTAGGGTTATGGTTAGTTGGGTTTGGGTAAGGGTTAGGGTTATTTTGGTAAAGGTTAGGATTATGGTTAGTGTTAGGGCTAGTTGGTTTAGGGTTAGGGTTAGGGTTATTTGGTTTAGGTTTAGGTTTAGGGTCAGGGTTAGGGTTAGGGTTAGGGTTATTTGGGCTAGGGTTAGGGTTAGGGTTAGGGTTAGGGTTAGGGTTAGGGTTAGGGTTAGTTGGGTTAGGGTTATGGTTAGGGTTATTTTGGTATTGGTTAGGCTTATGGTTAGTGTTAGGTCTACTTGGTTTAGGGTTAGGGTTAGGGTTATTTGGTTTAGGGTTAGGTTTAGGGTCAGGGTTAGGGTTAGGGTTAGGGTTATTTGGGCTAGGGTTAGGGTTATGGTTAGGGTTAGGGTTAGGGTTAGGGTTATGGTTAGTTGGGTTTGGGTAATGGTTAGGGTTATTTTGGTAAAGGTTAGGCTTATGGTTAGTGTTAGGGCTAGTTGGTTTAGGGTTAGGGTTAGGGTTATTTGGTTTAGGTTTAGGTTTAGGGTCAGGGTTAGGGTTAGGGTTAGGGTTATTTGGGCTAGGGTTAGGGTTAGGGTTAGGGTTAGGGTTAGGGTTAGTTGGGTTTGGGTTATGGTTAGGGTTATTTTGGTAAAGGTTAGGCTTATGGTTAGTGTTAGGGCTAGTTGGTTTAGGGTTAGGGTTAGGGTTATTTGGTTTAGGTTTAGGTTTAGGGTCAGGGTTAGGGTTAGGGTTAGGGTTATTTGGGCTAGGGTTAGGGTTAGGGTTAGGGTTAGGGTTAGGGTTAGGGTTATGGTTAGTTGGGTTTGGGTTATGGTTAGGGTTATTTTGGTAAAGGTTAGGCTTATGGTTAGTGTTAGGGCTAGTTGGTTTAGGGTTAGGGTTAGGGTTATTTGGTTTAGGGTTAGGTTTAGGGTCAGGGTTAGGGTTAGGGTTATTTGGGCTAGGGTTAGGGTTAGGGTTAGGGTTAGGGTTAGGGTTAGGGTTATGGTTAGTTGGGTTTGGGTTATGGTTAGGGTTATTTTGGTAAAGGTTAGGCTTATGGTTAGTGTTAGGGCTAGTTGGTTTAGGGTTAGGGTTAGGGTTATTTGGTTTAGGGTTAGGTTTAGGGTCAGGGTTAGGGTTAGGGTTAGGGTTATTTGGGCTAGGGTTAGGGTTAGGGTTAGGGTTAGGGTTAGGGTTATGGTTATGGTTAGTTGGGTTTGGGTTATGGTTAGGGTTATTTTGGTAAAGGTTAGGCTTATGGTTAGTGTTAGGGCTAGTTGGTTTAGGGTTAGGGTTAGGGTTATTTGGTTTAGGGTTAGGTTTAGGGTCAGGGTTAGGGTTAGGGTTAGGGTTATTTGGGCTAGGGTTAGGGTTAGGGTTAGGGTTAGGGTTAGGGTTAGTTGGGTTAGGGTTATAGTTAGGGTTATTTTGGTAAAGGTTAGGCTTAGGGGTAGTGTTAGGGCTAGTTGGTTTAGGGTTAGGGTTAGGGTTATTTGGTTTAGGGTTAGGTTTAGGGTCAGGGTTAGGGTTAGGGTTAGGGTTATTTGGGGTAGGGTTAGGGTTAGGGTTAGGGTTAGGGTTAGGGTTAGGGTTAGTTGGGTTTGGGTTATGGTTAGGGTTATTTTGGTAAAGGTTAGGCTTATGGTTAGTGTTAGGGCTAGTTGGTTTAGGGTTAGGGTTAGGGTTATTTGGTTTAGGGTTAGGTTTAGGGTCAGGGTTAGGGTTAGGGTTAGGGTTATTTGGGCTAGGGTTAGGGTTAGGGTTAGGGTTAGGGTTAGGGTTATGGTTAGTTGGGTTTGGGTTATGGTTAGGGTTATTTTGGTAAAGGTTAGGCTTATGGTTAGTGTTAGGGCTAGTTGGTTTAGGGTTAGGGTTAGGGTTATTTGGTTTAGGGTTAGGTTTAGGGTCAGGGTTAGGGTTAGGGTTAGGGTTATTTTGGCTAGGGTTAGGGTTAGGGTTAGGGTTAGGGTTAGGGTTATGGTTAGTTGGGTTTGGGTAAGGGTTAGGGTTATTTTGGTAAAGGTTAGGCTTATGGTTAGTGTTAGGGCTAGTTGGTTTAGGGTTAGGGTTAGGGTTATTTGGTTTAGGTTTATGTTTAGGGTCAGGGTTAGGGTTAGGGTTAGGGTTATTTGGGCTAGGATTAGGGTTAGGGTTAGGGTTATGGTTAGGGTTAGGGTTAGTTGGGTTAGGGTTATGGTTAGGGTTATTTTGGTAAAGGTTAGGCTTATGGTTAGTGTTAGGGCTAGTTGGTTTAGGGTTAGGGTTAGGGCTAGTTGGTTTAGGGTTAGGGTTAGGGTTAGGGTTAGGGTTAGGGTTAGGGTTAGGGTTAGGGTTAGGGTTAGGGTTAGGGTTAGGGTTAGGGTTAGTTGGGTTAGGGTTATGGTTAGGGTTATTTTGGTAAAGGTTAGGCTTATGGTTAGTGTTAGGGCTAGTTGGTTTAGGGTTAGGGTTAGGGTTATTTGGTTTAGGGTTAGGTTTAGGGTCAGGGTTAGGGTTAGGGTTAGGGTTATTTGGGCTAGGGTTAGGGTTAGAGTTAGGGTTAGGGTTAGGGTTAGGGTTATGGTTAGTTGGGTTTGGGTTATGGTTAGGGTTATTTTGGTAAAGGTTAGGCTTATGGTTAGTGTTAGGGCTAGTTGGTTTAGGGTTAGGGTTAGGGTTATTTGGTTTAGGTTTAGGTTTAGGGTCAGGGTTAGGGTTAGGGTTAGGGTTATTTGGGCTAGGGTTAGGGTTAGGGTTAGGGTTAGGGTTAGGGTTAGGGTTAGGGTTAGGGTTAGGGTTAGGGTTAGGGTTATGGTTAGTTGGGTTTGGGTTATGGTTAGGGTTATTTTGGTAAAGGTTAGGCTTATGGTTAGTGTTAGGGCTAGTTGGTTTAGGGTTAGGGTTAGGGTTATTTGGTTTAGGGTTAGGTTTAGGGTCAGGGTTAGTGTTAGGGTTAGGGTTATTTGGGCTAGGGTTAGGGTTAGGGATAGGGTTAGGGTTAGGGTTAGGGTTATGGTTAGTTGGGTTTGGGTTATGGTTAGGGTTATTTTGGTAAAGGTTAGGCTTATGGTTAGTGTTAGGGCTAGTTGGTTTAGGGTTAGGGTTAGGGTTATTTGGTTTAGGGTTAGGTTTAGGGTCAGGGTTAGGGTTAGGGTTAGGGTTATTTGGGCTAGGGTTAGGGTTAGGGTTAGGGTTATGGTTAGTTGGGTTTGGGTAAGGGTTAGGGTTATTTTGGTAAAGGTTAGGCTTATGGTTAGTGTTAGGGCTAGTTGGTTTAGGGTTAGGGTTAGGGTTATTTGGTTTAGGTTTAGGTTTAGGGTCAGGGTTAGGGTTAGGGTTAGGGTTATTTGGGCTAGGGTTAGGGTTAGGGTTAGGGTTAGGGTTAGGGTTAGGGTTAGGGTTAGTTGGGTTAGGGTAATGGTTAGGGTTATTTTGGTAAAGGTTAGGCTTATGGTTAGTGTTAGGTCTACTTGGTTTAGGGTTAGGGTTAGGGTTATTTGGTTTAGGGTTAGGTTTAGGGACAGGGTTAGGGTTAGGGTTAGGGTTATTTGGGCTAGGGTTAGGGTTAGGGTTAGGGTTAGGGTTAGGGTTAGGGTTATGGTTAGTTGGGTTTGGGTAATGGTTAGGGTTATTTTGGTAAAGGTTAGGCTTATGGTTAGTGTTAGGGCTAGTTGGTTTAGGGTTAGGGTTAGGGTTATTTGGTTTAGGTTTAGGTTTAGGGTCAGGGTTAGGGTTAGGGTTAGGGTTATTTGGGCTAGGGTTCGGGTTAGGGTTAGGGTTAGGGTTAGGGTTAGGGTTAGTTGGGTTTGGGTTATGGTTAGGGTTATTTTGGTAAAGGTTAGGCTTATGGTTAGTGTTAGGGCTAGTTGGTTTAGGGTTAGGGTTAGGGTTATTTGGTTTAGGTTTAGGTTTAGGGTCAGGGTTAGGGTTAGGGTTAGGGTTATTTGGGCTAGGGTTAGGGTTAGGGTTAGGGTTAGGGTTAGGGTTAGGGTTATGGTTAGTTGGGTTTGGGTTATGGTTAGGGTTATTTTGGTAAAGGTTAGGCTTATGGTTAGTGTTAGGGCTAGTTGGTTTAGGGTTAGGGTTAGGGTTATTTGGTTTAGGGTTAGGTTTAGGGTCAGGGTTAGGGTTAGGGTTAGGGTTATTTGGGCTAGGGTTAGGGTTAGGGTTAGGGTTAGGGTTAGGGTTAGGGTTATGGTTAGTTGGGTTTGGGTTATGGTTAGGGTTATTTTGGTAAAGGTTAGGCTTATGGTTAGTGTTAGGGCTAGTTGGTTTAGGGTTAGGGTTAGGGTTATTTGGTTTAGGTTTAGGTTTAGGGTCAGGGTTAGGGTTAGGGTTAGGGTTATTTGGGCTAGGGTTAGGGTTAGGGTTAGGGTTAGGGTTAGGGTTAGGGTTATGGTTATGGTTAGTTGGGTTTGGGTTATGGTTAGGGTTATTTTGGTAAAGGTTAGGCTTATGGTTAGTGTTAGGGCTAGTTGGTTTAGGGTTAGGGTTAGGGTTATTTGGTTTAGGGTTAGGTTTAGGGTCAGGGTTAGGGTTAGGGTTATTTGGGCTAGGGTTAGGGTTAGGGTTAGGGTTAGGGTTAGGGTTAGTTGGGTTAGGGTTATAGTTAGGGTTATTTTGGTAAAGGTTAGGCTTAGGGGTAGTGTTAGGGCTAGTTGGTTTAGGGTTAGGGTTAGGGTTATTTGGTTTAGGGTTAGGTTTAGGGTCAGGGTTAGGGTTAGGGTTAGGGTTATTTGGGGTAGGGTTAGGGTTAGGGTTAGGGTTAGGGTTAGGGTTAGGGTTAGGGTTAGGGTTAGGGTTAGTTGGGTTTGGGTTATGGTTAGGGTTATTTTGGTAAAGGTTAGGCTTATGGTTAGTGTTAGGGCTAGTTGGTTTAGGGTTAGGGTTAGGGTTATTTGGTTTAGGTTTAGGTTTAGGGTCAGGGTTAGGGTTAGGGTTAGGGTTATTTGGGCTAGG
The DNA here is from genome assembly GCF_052056855.1 of Sturnus vulgaris. Lineage (NCBI taxonomy): Eukaryota > Metazoa > Chordata > Aves > Passeriformes > Sturnidae > Sturnus > Sturnus vulgaris. The sequence continues at coordinate 30,799 of NW_028276375.1, forward strand.
GTTAGGGTTAGGGTTAGGGTTAGGGTTAGGGTTATGGTTAGTTGGGTTTGGGTTATGGTTAGGGTTATTTTGGTAAAGGTTAGGCTTATGGTTAGTGTTAGGGCTAGTTGGTTTAGGGTTAGGGTTAGGGTTATTTGGTTTAGGGTTAGGTTTAGGGTCAGGGTTAGGGTTAGGGTTAGGGTTATTTTGGCTAGGGTTAGGGTTAGGGTTAGGGTTAGGGTTAGGGTTAGGGTTATGGTTAGTTGGGTTTGGGTAAGGGTTAGGGTTATTTTGGTAAAGGTTAGGCTTATGGTTTGTGTTAGGGCTAGTTGGTTTAGGGTTAGGGTTAGGGTTATTTGGTTTAGGTTTAGGTTTAGGGTCAGGGTTAGGGTTAGGGTTAGGGTTATTTGGGCTAGGGTTAGGGTTAGGGTTAGGGTTATGGTTAGGGTTAGGGTTAGTTGGGTTAGGGTTATGGTTAGGGATATTTTGGTAAAGGTTAGGCTTATGGTTAGTGTTAGGGCTAGTTGGTTTAGGGTTAGGGTTAGGGCTAGTTGGTTTAGGGTTAGGGTTAGGGTTAGGGTTAGGGTTAGGGTTAGGGTTAGGGTTAGGGTTAGGGTTAGGGTTAGGGTTAGGGTTAGGGTTAGGGTTAGGGTTAGGGTTAGGGTTAGTTGGGTTTGGGTTATGGTTAGGGTTATTTTGGTAAAGGTTAGGCTTATGGTTAGTGTTAGGGCTAGTTGGTTTAGGGTTAGGGTTAGGGTTATTTGGTTTAGGGTTAGGTTTAGGGTCAGGGTTAGGGTTAGGGTTAGGGTTATTTGGGCTAGGGTTAGGGTTAGGGTTAGGGTTAGGGTTAGGGTTAGTTGGGTTTGGGTTATGGTTAGGGTTATTTTGGTAAAGGTTAGGCTTATGGTTAGTGTTAGGGCTAGTTGGTTTAGGGTTAGGGTTAGGGTTATTTGGTTTAGGTTTAGGTTTAGGGTCAGGGTTAGGGTTAGGGTTAGGGTTATTTGGGGTAGGGTTAGGGTTAGGGTTAGGGTTAGGGTTAGGGTTAGGGTTAGGGTTAGGGTTAGGGTTAGGGTTAGGGTTATGGTTAGTTGGGTTTGGGTTATGGTTAGGGTTATTTTGGTAAAGGTTAGGCTTATGGTTAGTGTTAGGGCTAGTTGGTTTAGGGTTAGGGTTAGGGTTATTTGGTTTAGGGTTAGGTTTAGGGTCAGGGTTAGGGTTAGGGTTAGGGTTATTTGGGCTAGGGTTAGGGTTAGGGTTAGGGTTATGGTTAGTTGGGTTTGGGTAAGGGTTAGGGTTATTTTGGTAAAGGTTAGGCTTATGGTTAGTGTTAGGGCTAGTTGGTTTAGGGTTAGGGTTAGGGTTATTTGGTTTAGGTTTAGGTTTAGGGTCAGGGTTAGGGTTAGGGTTAGGGTTATTTGGGCTAGGGTTAGGGTTAGGGTTAGGGTTAGGGTTAGGGTTAGGGTTAGGGTTAGTTGGGTTTGGGTTATGGTTAGGGTTATTTTGGTAAAGGTTAGGCTTATGGTTAGTGTTAGGGCTAGTTGGTTTAGGGTTAGGGTTAGGGTCAGGGTTAGGGTTAGGGTTTAGGGTTATTTGGGCTAGGGTTAGGGTTAGGGTTAGGGTTAGGGTTAGGGTTAGGGTTAGGGTTAGGGTTAGGGTTAGGGTTAGGGTTAGGGTTAGGGTTATGGTTAGTTGGGTTTGGGTTATGGTTAGGGTTATTTTGGTAAAGGTTAGGCTTATGGTTAGTGTTAGGGCTAGTTGGTTTAGGGTTAGGGTTAGGGTTATTTGGTTTAGGTTTAGGTTTAGGGTCAGGGTTAGGGTTAGGGTTAGGGTTACTTGGGCTAGGGTTAGGGTTAGGGTTAGGGTTAGGGTTAGGGTTAGGGTTATGGTTAGTTGGGTTAGGGTTATGGTTAGGGTTATTTTGGTAAAGGTTAGGCTTATGGTTAGTGTTAGGGCTAGTTGGTTTAGGGTTAGGGTTAGGGTTATTTGGTTTAGGGTTAGGTTTAGGGTCAGGGTTAGGGTTAGGGTTAGGGTTATTTGGGCTAGGGTTCGGGTTAGGGTTAGGGTTAGGGTTAGGGTTATGGTTAGTTGGGTTTGGGTTATGGTTAGGGTTATTTTGGTAAAGGTTAGGCTTATGGTTAGTGTTAGGGCTAGTTGGTTTAGGGTTAGGGTTAGGGTTATTTGGTTTAGGTTTAGGTTTAGGGTCAGGGTTAGGGTTAGGGTTAGGGTTATTTGGGCTAGGGTTAGGGTTAGGGTTAGGGTTAGGGTTAGGGTTAGGGTTAGGGTTAGGGTTAGGGTTAGGGTTAGGGTTAGTTGGGTTTGGGTTATGGTTAGGGTTATTTTGGTAAAGGTTAGGCTTATGGTTAGTGTTAGGGCTAGTTGGTTTAGGGTTAGGGTTAGGGTTATTTGGTTTAGGGTTAGGTTTAGGGTCAGGGTTAGGGTTAGGGTTAGGGTTATTTGGGCTAGGGTTAGGGTTAGGGTTAGGGTTAGGGTTAGGGTTATGGTTAGTTGGGTTTGGGTAAGGGTTAGGGTTATTTTGGTAAAGGTTAGGCTTATGGTTAGTGTTAGGGCTAGTTGGTTTAGGGTTAGGGTTAGGGTTATTTGGTTTAGGTTTAGGTTTAGGGTCAGGGTTAGGGTTAGGGTTAGGGTTATTTGGGCTAGGGTTAGGGTTCGGGTTAGGGTTAGGGTTAGGGTTAGTTGGGTTAGGGTTATGGTTAGGGTTATTTTGGTAAAGGTTAGGCTTATGGTTAGTGTTAGGGCTAGTTGGTTTAGGGTTAGGGTTAGGGTTATTTGGTTTAGGTTTAGGTTTAGGGTCAGGGTTAGGGTTAGGGTTAGGGTTATTTGGGCTAGGGTTAGGGTTAGGGTTAGGGTTAGGGTTAGGGTTAGTTGGGTTTGGGTTATGGTTAGGGTTATTTTGGTAAAGGTTAGGCTTATGGTTAGTGTTAGGGCTAGTTGGTTTAGGGTTAGGGTTAGGGTTATTTGGTTTAGGTTTAGGTTTAGGGTCAGGGTTAGGGTTAGGGTTAGGGTTATTTGGGCTAGGGTTAGGGTTAGGGTTAGGGTTAGGGTTAGGGTTAGGGTTAGGGTTATGGTTAGTTGGGTTTGGGTTATGGTTAGGGTTATTTTGGTAAAGGTTAGGCTTATGGTTAGTGTTAGGGCTAGTTGGTTTAGGGTTAGGGTTAGGGTTATTTGGTTTAGGGTTAGGTTTAGGGTCAGGGTTAGGGTTAGGGTTAGGGTTATTTGGGGTAGGGTTAGGGTTAGGGTTAGGGTTAGGGTTATGGTTAGTTGGGTTAGGGTTATGGTTAGGGTTATTTTGGTAAAGGTTAGGCTTATGGTTAGTGTTAGTGCTAGTTGGTTTAGGGTTAGGGTTAGGGTTATTTGGTTTAGGGTTAGGTTTAGGGTCAGGGTTAGGGTTAGGGTTAGGGTTATTTGGGCTAGGGTTAGGGTTAGGGTTAGGGTTAGGGTTAGGGTTAGGGTTATGGTTAGTTGGGTTTGGGTAATGGTTAGGGTTATTTTGGTAAAGGTTAGGCTTATGGTTAGTGTTAGGGCTAGTTGGTTTAGGGTTAGGGTTAGGGTTATTTGGTTTAGGTTTAGGTTTAGGGTCAGGGTTAGGGTTAGGGTTAGGGTTATTTGGGCTAGGGTTAGGGTTCGGGTTAGGGTTAGGGTTAGGGTTAGGGTTAGTTGGGTTAGGGTTATGGTTAGGGTTATTTTGGTAAAGGTTAGGCTTATGGTTAGTGTTAGGGCTAGTTGGTTTAGGGTTAGGGTTAGGGTTATTTGGTTTAGGGTTAGGTTTAGGGTCAGGGTTAGGGTTAGGGTTAGGGTTATTTGGGCTAGGGTTAGGGTTAGGGTTAGGGTTAGGGTTAGGGTTAGTTGGGTTTGGGTTATGGTTAGGGTTATTTTGGTAAAGGTTAGGCTTATGGTTAGTGTTAGGGCTAGTTGGTTTAGGGTTAGGGTTAGGGTTATTTGGTTTAGGGTTAGGTTTAGGGTCAGGGTTAGGGTTAGGGTTAGGGTTATTTGGGCTAGGGTTAGGGTTAGGGTTAGGGTTAGGGTTAGGGTTAGGGTTATGGTTAGTTGGGTTTGGGTTATGGTTAGGGTTATTTTGGTAAAGGTTAGGCTTATGGTTAGTGTTAGGGCTAGTTGGTTTAGGGTTAGGGTTAGGGTTATTTGGTTTAGGGTTAGGTTTAGGGTCAGGGTTAGGGTTAGGGTTAGGGTTATTTGGGTTAGGGTTA